>NC_138131.1:95776092-95935869 GCF_964188305.1 Podarcis bocagei | reverse complement strand
CACAATCTGTAAGGCCTGAAACAAAAACAACATCTTTGGCAAAACGTTCATTTTTATAGCTGCAATTCGGCCTAACAAGGATAACTTCAGTCTTGACCAAATTTCTAAATCTTTTTTAACTTCTAACCAGCATTTCTCGTAATTATCTTTAAATAGATTCAAGTTCTTGGAAGAGAGATTAACCCCCAGGTATTTCACTTTTTTAACAATGTTTAGTTCTGTTTCCTTCTGAAACTCTTCTGTTTCAGTAGCTGTCAAATTTTTCCCTAACACCTTAGTTTTTTGTTTGTTCAACTTGAAACCCGCCACCCGACCAAATTTCTGTATCAGTTCTAAAACTCTTTTTGTACTAGATTCTGGCTCCTGTAATGTTAAAACCAAGTCATCTGCAAATGCTTTCAGTTTATATTGTTTCACTCCGACCCGTATTCCTTGTACCTGCCGATCCTTCCTTATCATGTTCAGCAAAACCTCCAGGACTGAAATAAACAATAAAGGGGACAGGGGGCACCCCTGGCGTGTTCCTTTTTCAATCTGAAGTTCTTCTGTCACCACATTGTTCACTATCAACTTAGCTTTTTGTTCGGAATAGATTGCTTCTATTCCGTTCTCAAACCCCCTTCCCACTCCCATCCCTTCCAAGTTTCTCTTCATAAATTTCCAAGAAATATTGTCAAAGGCTTTCTCCGCATCAATAAAAATTAACACTGCTTTAGTGTTAATATTTGTTTGTAAAAGTTCCAGAATATCAATAATGTTCCTGGTGTTATCAAACAAATGTCTACCAGGGAGAAAGCCTGCTTGGTCCTTATGAATTACTTCATTTAAGACCTTTTTAAATCTATTTGCCAAAATGTCTGCAAATATTTTGTAATCCACGTTCAGGAGTGAGATGGGACGGTAATTCTTAAGTTGAGTCTTTTCAGTTTCCACTTTAGGTATCAGAGTGATGAATGCTTCTTTCCACGTATCTGGTGCCCTCCCTCCCCCCATAATCTGGTTGCAAACCTCCACTAATGGTTGTGTCAAATAGTCCTTTAACATCCTGTAGTACTTGGAGGTAAGTCCATCAGGGCCTGGGGATTTGCCTAACTGCATGTTCTGTATGGCAACCTCAATTTCCTGTTGTGTTATTTTACAATTCAAGATTGATCTCTTCTCTTGAGATAATTCTGGTAGGCCATTATCTTTCAGAAATTGTTCTATCTCAGCCACTTCCTCAGGCCCTTGGGTGTACAGTTTTTTGAAATATTTCTGGAAGCACTTTCTAATTTCTCCTGGTTTCTGAATATTTTTTCCTTCCACTTCTAAATTGGTAACATAGTTTAATTTTTGTCTCTTTTTCAACTGCCAAGCTAACAGCTTCCCACATTTATTCGCAGATTCAAAAGATCTTTGGTTCATTTGTTTAATTTTCCATTCCACTTCTTGGTTGATCAGTTTCATATATTGTGACTGGTGAAATTTAATTTCTCTTAAAGTCTCTTTTGATTTTGGATTTAGTCTTAATTTTTTCTCTCCGGCTGCTATCTTCTCTAATATCTTATCCTTTTTCCCATTCCAAAGTTTTTTCTTGATCGTATTTTGTTGTATCAGAAACCCTCTCATAACAGCTTTACTTGCGTCCCAGATTATTCTTTTTTCCACCGAGGTGTTGAGGTTAATTTCAAAGTAGTCCTTTAAAATTTTTTGGGCCTTCTTTACAATCTCTTGATCTCTTAGCAGGTTGTCATTCATTTTCCATCTGAAGGAATCGGCAGTAGTAAATCTCATTTCTATTTTCATAGCGTTATGGTCGGAGCATGTCTTTGGGCAGATTTCTACTCTTGTGGTCTTAGGTGCCAGACCTCTAGTTGTCCAGATTTGGTCGATTCTTGTCCATGACAGATGGGCCTCAGAAAAGAAAGTTCCTTCTTTACCTAGGGGGTTTCTCGTCCTCCATAGATCAATCAAATCCATATTGTCAGTTAGTTCGAAAAAAGTCTTTGGTAGTCTTCCATCTTTGGTCAGGTTCTGGTTCTGTGACTTATCCATATAGGTAGAGACCACCCCATTCATGTCTCCCATCATAATGATGTTAGAATAGTCCAGATAATCCAGTAATGTCTCATGAAGCTTCTTGTAGAATTCTGATTTCCCCTCATTTGGTGCGTAAATTCCTAATATCAAAACTTTTTCTCCTTGGATTTGTATTTCAATTGCCAGGATTCTTCCTTGTTCATCTTTAAACAAAAATTTTGGTGATAGATTCTCTTTTGCATAGATCACCACTCCTCTCTTTTTAACTCTGTCTGATGAGATAAATTCTTGGCCTAGTCTTTTGTTTATTAACACTTTCCTGTGAAGCCTGGTCACGTGGGTTTCTTGCAGACAGATTATATCCAAATGTTCCTTCTTCAAAATATGGAAAATCCTTTTGCGTTTCTCCGGGGAATTCGCGCCATTAATGTTCCAACTATACAGCTGTAGAGACATCCTGTATTAATCTGTTGTTGCTCTTTATGGGGTGTCTTCTTTCTTGTCTAAATCCGAGGGTGCTGGCACTTTCCCAGACTCAGGTGGAGGCCAAGGACCTGCTATTCCCTTCTGCAGGTCTTCTCCGTGGTCGTGCAGAAACTTCTGGCTGTCCTCTTTCGTTTTGATTTTAATCTTCTTTCCTATGTAGTTGAATGATAGGCCTTGTGGAAACTCCCACCTGTAGGGTATTCCGTTGCTTCTCAAAAGCCCAGCTAGGTCAGTGTAGTTTGATCTGAGATCCAGTAGTTGTTTAGGAATATCCTTGTAAATTTGAGCTCTTCTGTCCTGGATCTCAAGTGCTTTATTAAAATGTAGGTCAAGTAGTTTGTCTCTCTCTTGCTTGGTCCTTAAAATGATCAAACAGTCTCTAGGCCTGTCCTTCCTGGCAACTCTTCCCAGTCTGAATGCAGTTGTTATTTTAAAATCTGTATCTTCTTCTATACCCCAGAATTTAGAAAATTATGCTGTCAAAAAGCCAGTCAAGTCCTCTTTCTCAATCTCTGGGATAGAGCGTAATCTCAAATTATTTTCCCTGTTTCTCAGTTCCACCATAGACAGGTAGGCCTGCTGGTCGCTGACGTGTTTGTAAAGCGGCCTTACTTCTCCTTTCAATTCATCCGCTTTCTGAATTGCTTGGCCTGCTTTTTCATTCGCAGCCTCGGCCAATTTCCGATTTTCAGATGTAGCGTCCTTTAAACTCCCAATATCCTGTGAGTGCTTAGCCACCTGTTCAGAAAGTTTAGTAATTGAGGATGTAGCTAGGTCAATTTTAGCAGTTTGGTCGTCAACCTTTTTGTTCAAAATTGCAAATTCATAGAATCATAGAATCATAGAGTTGGAAGAGACCACAAGGGCCATCGAGTCCAACCCCCTGCCAAGCAGGAAACACCATCAGAGCACTCCTGACATATGGTTGTCAAGCCTCTGCTTAAAGACCTCCAAAGAAGGAGACTCCACCACACTCCTTGGCAGCAAATTCCACTGTCGAACAGCTCTTACTGTCAGGAAGTTCTTCCTAATGTTTAGGTGGAATCTTCTTTCTTGTAGTTTAGATCCATTGCTCCGTGTCCGCTTCTCTGGAGCAGCAGAAAACAACCTTTCTCCCTCCTCTATGTGACATCCTTTTATATATTTGAACATGGCTATCATATCACCCCTTAACCTCCTCTTCTCCAGGCTAAACATGCCCAGCTCCCTTAGCCGTTCCTCATAAGGCATCGTTTCCAGGCCTTTGACCATTTTGGTTGCCCTCCTCTGGACACGTTCCAGTTTGTCAGTGTCCTTCTTGAATTGTGGTGCCCAGAACTGGACACAGTACTCCAGGTGTGGTCTGACCAGAGCAGAATACAGTGGCACTATTACTTCCCTTGATCTAGATGCTATACTCCTATTGATGCAGCCCACAATTGCATTGGCTTTTTTAGCTGCCGCGTCACACTGTTGGCTCATGTCAAGTTTGTGGTCAACCAAGACTCCTAGATCCTTTTCACATGTACTGCTCTCAAGCCAGGTGTCACCCATCTTGTATTTGTGCCTCTCATTTTTTTTGCCCAAGTGCAATACTTTACATTTCTCCCTGTTAAAATTCATCTTGTTTGTTTTGGCCCAGTTCTCTAATCTGTCAAGGTCGTTTTGAAGTGTGATCCTGTCCTCTGGGGTGTTAGCCACCCCTCCCAGTTTGGTGTCATCTGCAAATTTGATCAGGATGCCCTTGAGTCCATCATCCAAGTCGTTGATAAAGATGTTAAATAAGACCGGGCCCAAGACAGAACCCTGTGGCACCCCACTAGTCACTCTTCTCCAGGATGAAGAGGAACCATTGATGAGCACCCTTTGGGTTCGGTCAGTCAGCCAGTTACAAATCCACTGAGTGGTAGCAGAGTCAAGACCGCAATTTACCAGCTTCTTTGCAAGAATATCATGGGGCACCTTGTCAAATGCCTTACTGAAATCAAGGTAGGCTATATCCACTGAGTTCCCTTCATCTACCAGGCTTGTAATTCTGTCAAAAAACGAGATCAGGTTAGTCTGACATGACTTATTTTTCAGAAATCCATGCTGACTATTGGTGATCACAGCATTCCTTTCTAGGTGCTCACAGACTGTTTGCTTAATGATCTGCTCCAGAATCTTCCCTGCTATTGATGTCAGACTGACTGGGCGGTAATTATTTGGGTCCTCTCTTTTCCCCTTTTTGAAAATAGGGACAACATTTGCCCTCCTCCAGTCTGCCGGGACTTCGCCTGTTCTCCAGGATTTCTCGAAGATGACTGCCAGTGGTTCTGAGATCACATCTGCCAGTTCTTTTAATACTCTTGGATGCAGTTCATCTGGCCCTGGAGACTTGAATACATCTAAACTAGCCAAATATTCTTGTACTGTCTCCTTAGTTATTCTGGGCTGTGTTTCCTTTGCTGAATCATTTGCTCCAAATTCTTCAGGTCGGGCATTGTTTTTTTTATCGGAGAAGACTGAGGCAAAGAAGGCATTGAGGAGTTCAGCCCTTTCTGTGTCCCCTGTTTGCATTTCACCATCTTCTCCTCTGAGTGACCCCACTGTTTCTTTGTTCTTCCTTTTGCTACGAACATACCCATAAAAGCCTTTTTTGTTGCTTTTAACCTCTCTAGCAAGCCTGAGTTCATTCTGTGCTTTAGCTTTTCTGACTTTGTGTCTACACGTGCTGGCTATTTGTTTGAATTCCTCTTTGGTGGTTTCCCCCCTTTTCCATTTTTTGTACACATCCTTTTTTAATCTTAATTCAGTTAAAAGTTCTTTAGATAGCCACCCTGGCTTCTTTAGGCACCTTCCATGTTTCCGTCTCATTGGTATTGCCTGACGTTGTGCTTTTACTATCTCCCTCTTAACAAACTCCCAGCCATCATGAACTCCCTTTCCTTTTAGTATTGCTGTCCATGGGATCTCACCCAGCACTTCCCTAAGTTTTATGAAGTCGGCTTTCTTAAAGTCAAGAAATTGAGTCCTAGTATGCTTGGCTGCTCCTTTCCGCTGTATAGTAAACTTCAGAAGAGCATGATCACTCGCGCCTAATGATCCTTCCACTTCTACCCCACTAACCAGGTCATCAACATTGGTTAGGACCAGATCTAAAATGGCTGTTCCTCTTGTTGCTTCTCCCACTTTCTGGACAATGAAGTTGTCTGCAAGGCCAGTGAGGAATCTGTTTGACCTTATGCTCTTGGCTGAGTTTGACGCCCAACAAATATCCGGGTAATTGAAGTCCCCCATTACTACTATCTCCCTTCCTTTTGCATGCTTGGCCATCTGTTCCAGGAAGGCATCATCTATGTCCTCCGTTTGGCTTGGGGATCTATAGTAAACTCCCACAATGAGGTCTCTGTTATTCTTCTCTCCCTTAATTTTGACCCAAATGCTCTCACATTGGCTTTGAGGTTCTAAATCTTGGATCTCTTCACAGGTATACACATCCCTGACATATAACGCCACTCCTCCTCCTTTCTTGTCTGGTCTGTTTCTCTGAAATAGATTGTATCCCCCCATTATTACATTCCAATCGTGGGACTTATCCCACCAGGTTTCAGTGATGCCTATTATGTCATATTTAGTTTGCTGTACCAAGAGCTCAAGCTCATCTTGTTTATTTCCCATGCTTTGCGCATTAGTGTACAGACATTGAAGTCCATTAATCATTCCCCCGTGTCTCTTATTTAAGGATTTTTTCCTCCCACCACTAGGTCCGCGTGCTGTTTGCTCCATTTGGTCTATGACATTTGGATGATCATCTTCATTAATTGATAGACTCCTACCTTCAGGAGCACTGTCTCCCTCCCCCACATTAGTCAGTTTAAAGCCCTCCTGATGAGGTTTCTGAGATTTTTGGCAAAAACATTCCTCCCAACCGTTGTGAGGTGCAGCCCATCACTTGCCAGAAGTCCATCTTCAAGAAACTGCAGTCCGTGATCTAAGAATCCAAACCGTTCCTGTTTACACCATTTGCGAAGCCAGCTGTTCACTTCCACTATTTTCCCCTCTCTCCCTGGGCCACGTCGTTCAACTGGGAGGACAGACGAGATGACAATTTGTGCATTTAGTTGCTTCAATTTCCTGCCGAGAGCCTCGTAGTCTCTTTTGATCTTCTGGAGGCTATTGCTTGCAGTGTCATTGGTTCCCACATGAACCAAGAGGAAGGGGTATTTGTCAGTGGGTTTTATGATTCCTTGCAGTCGTTCAGTTACATCTTGGATCTTAGCCCCGGGGAGACAGCACAGTTCCCGTGACATCTTGTCAGGCCCACAGATCACTGCTTCTGTTCCCCTCAGTAGGGAATCCCCTATCACCACTACACGCCTCCTCTTGGGTTTGGTCGGGGTTCTTCCGTGAGCTGTCCGTTCCAAGGTCGCCTGCACATTCCCTGAGGACTGACTTTGCTGCTCGTCTTCATATACCTGATCGACTGTAATGAGGGAGAGATCCTCAAATGGAGTCTGCTCTTCGTCTTCCATGCTAGGGGAGAGGACCTCAAAGCGATTGTGTATTTCTAAACAATCAGAGCGAACCCTGGGCCTCCTACTTCTTTGAGTCACGTTTCTCCATATATCTGGCTCCTGTGTTGGTGAACTAGCCTCCTTCTCAGGGGAGTCCCCTGTCTCTTCCTTGGTGGGGACGGTGTGCTCTGTTGCTTCCAAGAAGAGCTCCAGCTCTCTAATTCTTTGGAGCGTAGCTACACGTTCCTCCAGTTGCTGGACTTTGTCTTTTAAGAGGGCAATCAACATGCAATTGCTGCAGGTAAAGCTGCCTGCAACCTTTGGCAAGATGGCAAACATTGTGCAGGAACTGCAGGCGACTGCAGCTGTTCCCTCCCCCTCCATCCTGAGAACGTGTCGTTGGGGGTGGCTACAGCGGTCCTCCATCATAAAAAGCGTGAACACAGGACAAATAACTCCCCCCACAAGAAAAAAAATAACCTAGGTCTCCCCCAAAAAACGTTTGAGACTAGCTCCCCTAAATCTAAAAGCTAATCAGCCACAAAGAAACACACACACACACACACACACACACACGAAAACCTTTTTTGCTCCGTCTTCAACTGCTGCCCTGCTAGGTCTGATAAGCTCCTCCCACAGCTAATCCCCTGCCTCAACAGAAACCCTGCCCCCTCTTACCTTTGCACAGGAAGAACAGCTAATCAGCCACAAAGAAACACACACACACACAAGAAAACCTTTTTTGCTCCTTCTTCAACTGCTGCCCTGCTAGGTCTGATAAGCTCCTCCCACAGCTAATCCCCTGCCTCAACAGAAACCCTGCCCCCTCTGACCTTTGCACAGGGAGAACAGCTAATCAGCCACAAAGAAACACACACACACAAGAAAACCTTTTTTGCTTCTTCTTCAACTGCTGAGATTCAGACGGAGCTTCAGTGGTCTAGAGTTTCAGACGTAGAGCTGTGCGCTGCGGTTGTGAAAGCAAAACTGAACTTCAATAAAGACTTTTGTATATAACAATGAACCGGCGTTGGTCCTTTGTGAGCTGGGACCTCGGGCAGCTCTGACACTTACGGTTAGGGTTAGGGTTAGGGTTAGGGTTAGGGCTAGGGTTAAGGTTAAGGTTAAGGTTAAGGTTAAGGTTAAGGTTAGGGTTAGGGTTCGGGTTCGGGTGAATGACCACGAAAGAACAATCCAAGTTTATTCGTCCTCCTTCTATTGACATAGAACCGAAACACTTATGCTTGATTTGGGCTGATAACAAAAATGTCACTCTGCTATTTTTGAGTGAACGTGCTTTCTAATCCCCAAAACACCAATTTGAAATAAAACCGATCAGAGCTTTATCATCTTTTTTTTATGTAGATGGCACCCAAAACACCCTTTGGCTTAGGTCGGTGGTGATTCCGGTGCACATCCAAAAAACACCATGCGAATTGTAATAAGCCCAATCAAAGCTTATTCGTCTTCTTTCAACGCATATGGAAACAAAAAGACGGTTGTCAGAGCTGCCCGAGGTCCCAGCTCACAAAGGACCAACGCCAGTTCGTTGTTATATACAAAAGTCTTTATTGAAGTTCAGTTTCACCTTCACAACCGTAGCGCGCAGCTCTACGTCTGAAACTCTAGACCGTCGAAGCTCCGTCTGAATCTCCTCCCCCCAGACACCAGTTTAAGACTCTAGCCTTGCTCCACCTCGTCCTTTGCTCTTTCCTCCTCTGGCTCCGCCTGTCAGCTGGGGTCTCGCCCTTCCTAGACTCATCTGACGCTGAGTCCCCTGAGTCTTCCCCCTGTCTCCGGCGGGCTTTAGGACCTGCCTCCCAATCCGGGTTTTCTGCTGTCCCCCGCGCCTGTACATTCGAACTTGGCGCGAGCGCCCAGCCGGCAACCTTCCTCCTGACCGTTACACTGCTCCTGTCACTGCTTCCCCCTTCTGGGAGGCTAGCTGGACCTGACCTCCCCTCCGTTCCCCCACTCTCCAATAGAGGCGTGGTCAGCCCTGACTCATCTTCTCTCCCTTCTGGAGGAGACGCTGGTCCTGACACCTGAGACTCTTCCCCCCCACTACGCTCTGGTTGGGAAGCTGGTCCTGATCTCCCGCTGCTGCTTTGGGAGTCCCCGCTGGCCCCTTGTTTCTGGTGTGTTCCCCCTGGGACCCTCTTGCCCTGACCATCGGCGCCTCCTTCTGGGAATCTTCTGATTCACTGGAGAAGCTCATGAAATCTCTCGGGTTGCTGTCATACTCCCCTACGCTGCCCTCAGATTCTTCCCCTTCGCTCTCCATTTCCTCTCTCCCCTGTACCTCTGTTCCTGAGCCCCTGACAACAGTGTTGTGTTATTTTGGTTTCATTACACACACTTTGCGATTTCTGGGTCAATGTGCATTAACACCAAAGAAAACGATTTGAAATAAGTGAAAACCAAGATTTTTCTTTCTATGTAGCTGTAACACAAAACAACCTGTTTGGCTTTGTTTAGGCTTATTAAACTTTGGTTAGGGTTAGGTTTAGGATTGGGGTTCGGGTTAGGGTTCGGGTTCGGGTTCGGGTTAGCGTTAGGGTTAGGGTTAGGGTTAGGGTTAGGGTTAGGGTTAGGGTTAGGGTTAGCGTTAGGGTTAGGGTTAGGGTTAGGATCAGGGTGAATGACCACCGAAAGAACAATCCAAGCTTATTTGTCCTCCTTTCTATTGAAATGGAAACAAAACACCTATGCTTGATTTGGGCTGATAACAAAAATGTCACTCTGCGATTTTTGAGTGAACGTGCTTTCTAACCCCCAAAACACCAATTTGAAATATGCTTGGCAGGGGGTTGGACTCGATGGACCTTGTGGTCTCTTCCAACTCTATGATTCTATGAAATAAACCCAATCAGATCTTTATCATCTCTTTTTTATGTAGATGGCACCCAAAACACCCTTTTGCTTAGGTCGGGGGTGATTCCGGTGCACACCCACAAAACACCATGCGAATTGAAATAAGACCAAGCAAAGCTTATTCGTCTTCTTTCTACGCATATGTAAGCGTTATTTTAGTCTCATTACACACTTTGCGATTTCTGGGTCAATGCACATTAACACCGAAGAAAACGACTTGAAATAAGGGAAATCCAAGATTCTTCTTTCTATGTACAGTGGTACCCCGCAAGACGAACGCCTCGCGAGACGAAAAACTCGCAAAACGAAAGGTTTTTTCGTTTTCGAGTTGCCTCGCAAGACGAATTTCCCTATGGGCTTGCTTCGCAAAACGAAGCTTGCCCCGGGGACAGCGGGTCTTCTCTTTTGAAGCAAGGGGCTGCGGGGAGATCGCTTCTCCCCACCGCCCCTTGCTTCAAAAGAGGTCCGGGGGGCAGCGGGGAAGAAGCGCTTCGCTTCCCGCTTCCCCCGACCTCTTTTGCAGCAAGGGGCTGCAGGGAGATCGCTATCTCCCCGCAGCCCCTTGCTTCAAAAGAGGTCCGGGGGGCAGCGGGGAAGAAGCGCTTCGCTTCCCGCTTCCCCCGACGTCTTTTGCAGCAAGGGGCTGCAGGGAGATCGCTATCTCCCCGCAGCCCCTTGCTTCAAAAGAGGTCCGGGGGCAGCGGGAAGCGAAGCTCCGATGCCCGGCGGGGGGGGGGGACGTCTCCTCCCGCCACCGGGCATCCGAACGAAGCTCTGATGCCCGGCGGGGGGGGGGACGTCTCCTCCCGCCGCCAGGCATCGGAACGAAGCTCCGATGCCCTGCGGGGGGGGGGGACGTCTCCTCCCGCCGCCGGGCATCAGATGGCTTTCCTGAAGACTTGGGGTGGGAGGAGGGTTTTCCTCTTCCCACCACCAACATTCAGAATGCTGTTCTGAATGTTGGCGGTGGGGAGGAAAAACCCTCCTCCCACCGCAAGCCCCGGGAACAGAGGAGAAGCGCTGCTCCCCCCCGCCTGCCTCTCCCCCCCCCCCGCCTGCCCCGGGCGATCTTAAAATGCTGGCGGGCGGGAGCGAAGCGTTCGCTGCCGACCCCCAGCATTTTAAAATCTCCAAGGGACAGCAGAGAAGTCTCTGTCCCGGGGAGATTTTAAAATGCTGGGGGTCGGGAGCGAAGCGTTAGCTGCCGACCCCCAGCATTTTAAAATCTCCCTCTGTCCCGGGGAGGTTTTAAAATGCTGGGGGTCGGCAGCGCTTCGCTCCCCACCCCCAGCATTTTAAAATCTTCCCGGGACACGGGGAGATTTTAAAATGCTGGGGGTCGGCAGCGCTTCGCTCCCGACCCCCAGCATTTTAAAACGCTGTTCCGAAGGGGGGGCGGGGACACCTGCCCCCGCCGCCCCACTTCGGAAAGCTGTTCCGAAGTGGGGGGGGCGGGGACACCTGCCCCAGCCGCCCCACTTCGGAAAGCTGTTCCGAAGTGGGGAGGGGGGGCGGGGACACCTGCCCCCGCCGCCCCACTTCGGAAAGCTGTTCCGAAGTGGGGCGGGGGGGCGGGGACACCTGCCCCATCCGCCCCACTTCGGAAAGCTGTTCCGAAGTGGGGCGGGGGGGCGGGGACACCTTCTGAAGGCGGGCAGGGGGTGAAAGTCTTTGTCCCCCCTGCCTGCCTTCCCAGGGGCTTTTAAATCGCCCCGGACAGCGGAGAAGTCCTCCGCTGTCCCAGGGTTTTTTAAAATGCTGGGGGTGGGAAGAAAAGCCCTTGTCCCCCCCCCAGCCTTCAGAAGAGGTCCGGGGACAGACTGTCCCCGGACCTGGTCTGAAGGCGGTTTCCCTAGGAACGCATTAATTGATTTTCAATGCATTCCTATGGGAAACCGTGCATCGCAAGACGAAAAAACCGCAAGACGAAGAGACTTGCGGAACGAATTAATTTCGTCTTGCGAGGCACCACTGTAGCTGTAACACAAAACAACCTGTTTGGCTTTGTTTAGGCTTATTACACTTTGCTTTGCTGTGATTAGGGTTAAGGTTAGGGTTAGGGTGACAGTTAGGGTTAGGGTTCGGGTTATGGTTAGGGTTGGGGTTAGGGTTAGTGTTAGGGTTAGGGTTAGGGTTAGGGTTAGGGTTAGGGTTAGGGTTTGGGTTTGGGTTTGGGTTAGGGTGAATGACCACCGAAAGAACAATCCAAGTTGCTGTGCTTAGGGTTAAAGTTAGGGTTAGCGTTGGGGTTAGGATTAGGATTAGGATTAGGGTTAGGGTTAGGGTTAGGGTTAGGGTTAGGGTTAGGGTTAGGGTTAGGATTAGGGTTAGGGTTAGGGTTAGGGTTAGGGTTAGGGTTAGCGTTAGGGTAGGTTTAGGGTTAGGGTTAGCGTTTGGGTTAGCGTTAGTGTTAGGTTTTGGGTTCGGGTTCGGCTTAGGGTTAGGGTTAGGGTTTAGGTTAGGATTAGGGTTAGGGTTAGGGTTAGGGTTAGGGTTAGGGTTAGCGTTTGGGTTAGGGTTAGCGTTAGGTTTTGGGTTCGGGTTCGGGTTCGGGTTCGGCTTAGGGTTAGGGTTTAGGTTAGGATTAGGGTTGGGGTTAGGGTTAGGGTTAGGGTTAGCGTTAGGGTTAGGGTTGGGGTTAGGGTTAGGGTTAGGGTTAGGGTTAGGGTTAGGGTGAATGACCACCGAAAGAACAATCCAAGTTGCTGTGCTTAGGGTTAAGGTTAGGGTTAGGGTGACAGTTAGGGTTAGTGTTGGGGCTAGGGTTAAGGTTAGGGTTAGGGTTAGGGTTAGGGTTAGGGTTAGGGTTAGGGTTAGGGTTAGGATTAGGATTAGGATTAGGATTAGGATTAGGATTAGGATTAGGGTTAGGGTTAGGGTTAGGGTTAGGGTTAGCGTTAGGGTAGGTTTAGGGTTAGGGTTAGCGTTTGGGTTAGGGTTAGCATTAGGTTTTGGGTTCGGGTTCGGGTTCGGGTTCGGGTTCGGCTTAGGGTTAGGGTTAGGGTTAGGGTTTAGGTTAGGATTAGGGTTAGGGTTAGGGTTAGGGTTAGCGTTTGGGTTAGGGTTAGCGTTAGGTTTTGGGTTCGGGTTCGGGTTCGGGTTCGGCTTAGCGTTAGGGTTTAGGTTAGGATTAGGGTTAGGGTTAGGGTTAGGGTTAGGGTTAGGGTTCTTGTGATTGACCACTGAAAGAACAATAGAAATTTTTTCAACCTCTATTTATTCAGATAGAACCATATCCTATGCATATGGAAGTGAAAAGACGGTGTTGCGTTATTTTCGTTTCATTACACACATTTTGCAATTTCTGGGTCAAAGTGAATTAACACCAAAGAACAAGACTTGAAATAAGCGAAATCCAAGATTCTTCTTTCTATGTAGCTCGAACACAAAAAAACCTTTTTGGCTTTGTTTAGGCTTATTACACTTCGCTTTGCTATGGTTAGGGTTAGGGTTAGGGTTAGGGTTAGGGTTAGGGTTAGGGTTAGGATTAGGATTAGGATTAGGATTAAGATTAAGATTAAGATTAAGATTAGGATTAGGATTAGGATTAGGATTAGGATTAGGATTAGGATTAGGGTTAGGGTTAGGGATAGGGTTAGCGTTAGGGTAGGGTTAGCGTTTGGGTTCGGGTTCGGGTTCGGGTTCGGGTTCGGGTTAGGGTTAGGGTTAGGGTGAATGACAACCAAAAGAACAATCCAAGTTTATTCGTCCTCTTTCTATTGAGATCTAACCAAAACACCTATGCTTGATTTCGGCTGATAATAAACATGTCACTCTGCGATTTCTCAGTGAATGTGCATTCTAACCCCAAAAACACCAATTTGAAATAAGCCCAATCAGAGCTTTATCATCTTCTTTTTATGTAGATGGAACCCAAAAAACCTTTTTGCTTTGGTCGGGGGTGATTCCGGTGCACACCCAAAAAACACCATGCGAATTGAAATAAGCCCAATCAAAGCTTATTCGTCTTCTTTCTACGCACATTGAAGCGAAAAGAGGGTGTTGTGTTATTTTCGTTTCATTACACACACTTTGCGATTTCTGGGTCAATGTGAATTAACACCAAAGAACACGACTTGAAATAAGCGAAAACCAAAATTCTTCTTTCTAAGTAGCTGGAACACAAAACAACCTGTTTGGCTTTGTTTAGGCTTATTACACTACGCTTTGCTGGGGTTAAGGTTAGGGTTAGGATAGGGTGAGGGTGAGGGTGAGGGTGAGGGTGAGGGTGAGGGTTAGGGTTAGGGTTAGGGTTAGGGTTAGGGTTAGGGTTAGGGTTAGGGTTAGGGTTAGGGTTAGGGTTAGGGTTGAATGACCACCGAAAGAACAATCCAAGCTTATTCGTCCTCTTTCTATTCAGATGGAACCAAAACACCTATGCTTGATTTGCGCTGATAAAAAACATGTCACTCTGCGATTTTGGGTGAATGTGCATTCTAACCCCAAAAACATCAATTTGAAATTACCCCAATCAGAGCTTTATCATCTTTTTTTTATGTTGATGGAACCCAAAACACCTTTTTGCTTTGGTTGCGGGTGATTCTGGTGCACACCTAAAAAACACCATGCGAATTGAAATAAGTCCAATCAAAGCTTACTCGTCTTCTTTGTATGCATATGGAAGCGAGAAGACGGTGTTGTGTTATATTGGTCTCATTACACACACTTTGCGATTTCTGGGTCAATGTGCATGAACACCATAGAAGATGACATGAAATAAGCACAATCCAAGATTCTTCTTTCTATATAGCTGGAACCCAAAACAACCTGTTTGGCTTTGTTTAGGCTTATTACACCGCTTTGCTATTTGTGGGTGAATGAACACCGAAAGAGCAAGCGAAGCTTATTCGTCCTTTTTCTACTGAGAGTGAAGCAAAACACCTATGCTTGATGTGGGCTGGTAACAAACATTTCTGAGATTTTGGGGTGAATGTGCATTCTATCCCCGAAAACACCAATTCGAAATAAGCACAATCAGAGCTTTATCATCTTCTTTTTATGTAGATGGAACCCAAAATACCTTTTTGCTTTGGTTTTTGGTGATTCTGCCACACACCCAAATAACACCATGTGAATTGAAAAAAACCCAATCAAAGCTTATATGTCTTCTTTCTATGCATATGGAAGCGAAAAGATGGAGAAGAGTGACTAGTGGGGTGCCACAGGGTTCTGTCTTGGGCCCGGTCTTATTCAACATCTTTATCAACGACTTGGATGATGGACTCAAGGGCATCCTGATCAAATTTGCAGATCACACCAAACTGGGAGGGGTGGCTAACACCCCAGAGGACAGGATCACACTTCAAAACGACCTTGACAGATTAGAGAACTGGGCAAAAACAAACAAGATGAATTTTAACAGGGAGAAATGTAAAGTATTGCACTTGGGCAAAAAAAATGAGAGGCACAAATACAAGATGGGTGACACCTGGCTTGAGAGCAGTACATGTGAAAAGGATCTAGGAGTCTTCGTTGACCACAAACTTGACATGAGCCAACAGTGTGACGCGGCAGCTAAAAAAGCCAATGCAATTCTGGGCTGCATCAATAGGAGTATAGCATCTAGATCAAGGGAAGTAATAGTGCCACTGTATTCTGCTCTGGTCAGACCACACCTGGAGTACTGTGTCCAGTTCTGGGCACCACAGTTCAAGAAGGACACTGACAAACTGGAACGTGTTCAGAGGAGGGCAACCAAAATGGTCAAAGGCCTGGAAACGATGCCTTATGAGGAACGGCACCCATCACCGATTGTCTCAGTAGCAAAAGGAAGTTCGTCTGGACAGAAGAGGCACAGCAATCTTTCGAAAAGCTAAAAAAGGTGTTTGCTTCGGAAGAGCACCTATTGCACGTGGATCTGCAGAAGCCAATGAGGTTGGAGACAGACGCGTCAGACAGAGCGGTAGGGGCGGTGCTTCTCCAGCCGGGAGACAAGTCCAGCTAGAGGTCGTGCGCATTCTTCTCGAGGAAGCTGAGCAGGTCTGAGCAAAACTACACAGTGTATGATCAAGAACTGCTGGCTATTTATGAAGCCTTTAGGCGCTGGAGACATTTGTTAATAGGGGCGCAGCACAAGATCCAGGTGTGCACGGACCATAAGAACCTAGAGTACTGGAGGACTACACGAGTACTCAACCAAGGACAGGTGCGGTGGGCTCAAGAATTCTCCAAGTTTTTCTTCAAGATTCGATACGTGCCGGGAGAGGAAAACGTCAGAGCAGACGCCCTCTCCCGGAAGCCGGAGTATCTGGAAGGAAAAGGACCTCCAGAAGCACGACATGTGATTCCCGAGAACCGATGGGTGTGGGGGGGAGTGTTAGTTGAGACACGAGAACTAGTAGGACTGACGAGGGACGACGAGTTCGCCCAAACGAAAATCCGGGAACTCAGAGGCACAGGGGGAAACCATGGGGGGTTTGAGGAGAAAGATGGGGTACTATATTACAGGGGAGCACTATATGTACCAGGGGATGACTTGAGGAGAAGGGTACTCAAACAACTCCATGATAACCCGACGGCGGGGCATTTCGGTCAACACAAGACCATGTTGCTGGTCACCAGGCAGTTCTGGTGGCCAAGGGTGAGGGAAGATGTACGGGAGTACGTACGAGGGTGTGACTGCTACCAGCGAGCAAAGGGGGAGAGGGGGGCGCCCGCAGGACTACTGGAACCTTAGAATCATAGAATCATAGAATCATAGAATCATAGAATCATAGAGTTGGAAGAGACCACAAGGGCCATCGAGTCCAACCCCCTGCCAAGCAGGAAACACCATCAGAGCACTCCTGACATATGGTTGTCAAGCCTCTGCCCACACCGGGAAAACCATGGGAGGTGGTGTCCATAGATTTTATGACAGATTTGCCCAAATCGAGAAGGAAAACAGCTGTCATGATGGTTGTTGACCTGTTAACAAAAATGTGCCATTTTATCGCTTGCTCGCATGCGGTGACGGCAGAGGAAACTGCCCGGCTGTTTGTGGATCACATCTTCAGACTGCATGGTGCCCCCTTGAGGGTTTTGTCCGACCGAGGGAAGCAATTTACTTCCCAGTTCTGGAGGAAGCTCATGAGCTTGCTGGAAGTCGAGGTGAGCTTCTTGACGGCCAGACACCCAGAGACCAACGGGCAAGCGGAAAGAGCGAACGGTATACTCCAACAATATCTACGCTGCTATGTCAGCGAGAGGCAGAACGACTGGGTGGATAAACTGGGGCTGGCAGAATTTGTGTACAATAACGCGGAACACGTGTCCACGGGGATGAGCCCGTTCATGGCCAATTACGGGTGTCATCCCAGGGCTTTCCCAGGGGGTGGGGAGGAGAGGTGGAGTGTGCCAGCAGCAGAGCAGTTTGTGGAAGAAATGGAAGCCTTACACCAACAACTTAAAATGAACTTGGAAAGGGCCAAGGAAGTGTATAAGAGGCAGGCAGACAAGCACCGCAGGGAAGGAGAAACCAGGTGTGGTTGTCAACCCAGGGGTTACCTTTCAAGGGAGGGTGCAAGAAGGTGCAAGAAGTTGCGGCCCAGGCGGCTGGTACCTTTCGAGGTAACCCAGCAGGTCAATCAAGCTCAAGTTGCCGACCAGTATGAAACTACACCCGGTGTTCCATAGGTCCCTACTCTCTCTGTACAGGGAGGGGCTGGAATTTCCGGGGCGAGAGAGAGAGGTCCCCACTCACCCACGCATAGAGGAGAGGGAACTCAGCAGTCAAGCCACGGAAATACTTGATTCAAGATTGAGAGGAGGGGAAGTGGAGTATTTGGTGGCTTGGGAGGGGGAACCTGAGTCGGAAAACACGTGGGTTCCTGCGGAGACCATCAGGGATGAGGATCTCAGGGGAGAGTTTCACAGCAGGTTCCCAAGGAAGCCCAAACCAGTAGCGAGGTTCTGGGAGGAGCAATTTGGCACTACAGATGAGGAAGAAAAGTTTGTGGGGTTTCCGGCCTCCGACAAGGAGGAAGGAGAGGAATCGGAGGGTGAGGAATCGGACTGGGAGGGTGATCTGGTACGAAGAGATAGCAGCAGGTGGAGAGCTATGTTTGAATCTTCAGAGGATGGGGGTAGCTCCTTCCGGGGATTTCCCACATCGCCGTCAGAGGGAAGGGAGGAACTTAGGCCAAAGGAACGGGACGGAGGTGAGGGGGGTTCGGGGGGGGGAGGTGGATGTCAGGGAACTGCCATCGGAGCCTAGAGTGGAGGTAAGGCTCCCCGACCATGCAGGAGAAGGGACCAGCAGAGGGAGAGAGAACACTCCCTTTGGGGAAGGTTATCAGCGTGACACTGGGGAGGAAGGGGACCAGGGAAGGACTTCGGAGAGAGGGCTCCAAGACTCTTCCACAGAGACCAGCGGGGAGAGTCCAGTACCTCCTCTGGCTATGCCTACTCTGCGCAGAAATCTTCCGCGCAGGGAGGCTAGGCGGAGACTGGGCGTCAAGGAATTTTTATGTTGGAAGAAATTCAGGAAACGCCCACTGACGGATTCTGCCAGCGACTGACAAAGCCATGGAGGAAGGGCTGTCCAGCCAGGGAAAGGTTTAGCCAGGCAACGTTGCCTAGAACTTCAACATCCTTTACGCACGAGCAACCCCAATTCCCATTACACACACACTTTGCGATTTCTGTGTCAATGTGCATTAACAGCAAAGAACACGACATGAAGTAAGCGCAATCCAAGATTCTTCTTTCTATGTAGTTGGAAACCAAAACAACCTGTTCAGCTTTCTTTAGGCTTATTACACTTCGCTTTGCTATTTGTGAAGAGAATCAGAACTTACAGGGTTAAACAGTTCTGAGTGACGTCTCACATTCTGAGGCGTGGTTATGTTCACATACGGGAGTGGTTTCTCTGTGTGTGATTCTTGTTTTGGTTTGACCGAGAGTCGAAAGATATGCCCTCTTTCGCCTGGCTGATTTATGATGTTTTTGCTACACGATTAAAGACTGTTGGAGATAAGCAACAAGGCTGCGTACAGTCTGATTTATTACACACACATTGCAACAGTTTTCTACCACTGCGGAGACTCTGCTGAAGGAAACTGACAGTGAGCTACCCACGGGAGTCCAGTGTGGCGCAGGGAAACGTGCCGGACTCCATCATCAAGCCACAGGTTATGGAAGTCAGCCAAGCTTTTGAAGCTGTTGCCAGGTCGTGCTGGTGTGTGTGAAAGCCAGCTAGAGTCCTGCCTAACGTTTGAGGCAGATCGGAGGAGGCTGATGGAGTGGGAGCTGAGGAGCCACGTCGTCCGGAGTGCCCAGTTTGGCTGCTGAGTGAGTACCTTTGGAAAAGCCAACAGAAGGGAGGCAATGTCTCAGTTCCAGGAACATGGCTTTGAGCTTAAGCTGCCATGTCAGAAACTGACTAGCCAAACTTGGTTGGAGTGGAGCTTTCAAGCAGAGCTGCTGTTAGTTGGGGAGCGGCTGTGGGATGTTGTCCAGCCGATACCGAAGGCAGCTGGGAAAGCAGAGGCTAAGAGAGCTGCAAAGCAAAGTGAAGTTGAGAAGAGTGTGCTTGCTTTTTTGGCAGAAAATGTGGATGCTCATCTGGTGCCTGTTGTCCTGGGTGCAAGAAGGCCAGAGGCCGCTTGGCTAGCACTCCAAGAAGCTTGTGGAGCTGGAGTGGGAAGCAAGGGCCGAGAAGTGGCTGCATCCGGAGGGGAGAGGCAAGATGGCGCCGGCCATTTTCTTGAGAGCCGATACACAGCTGGGAGGAGCTGGGAGGCCCCACAGGGGGGCGAAGGGACTGTTACTGTTACTGTTGCTGCTGTTGCTGCTGCTGCTACTGTTGCTTTTGCAGAGTCTGGGGGCTGTGTGGATGCTGCAACGTGTCTGTGTGAGGAGCCTGGAAAGAGGCCAAGTGCTGGGAGCCCTTTACCCACCAGAGGGGGTGCAGGAAAGCGTCCTGGGAGTCCCGTGAGAAGAGAGGGCCAAACTGGCACAGAGAGCCCTGCAAGTTGTAAGAGAAGGGGGGCCAAGCCAGCAGAAGACACGGTTCAGGCTTTTCCCATTCGTCGATGTTTTGTCTGTGAGTCTGTTGACCATCTGCGTCGTTCCTGTCCGCAGAGAGCCAGAGAGGCCGGGCAGGATGTCTCCAAGGTCGTTTCCCATGGCAGTCAGCCAGGTTTCCATGGCAGCCAGTCCAGGAGAGGAGGCCAGCGTGGGAAAGCGAAGGGAGGACGTGACTCAGGGAGTGAAGACGGTTCTTATCACCTAACTGCCTCCATGGCAACGCTATGGAACAACTCCAGTGAGGACAAAGTGATGCGCTGGGTCATCGACTCAGGAGCCAGCCATCACCTGAAGCCACCACCTAGTGGCGGAATGCGGAACTGCAGAGCTGTTTCAGCTGGGAAAACTGTTATTTTTGCTGATGGGTCACAGAGGCCTTTGTCTAACGTGGGAAATGTTTTT
This sequence comes from Podarcis bocagei, assembly GCF_964188305.1. Classification (NCBI taxonomy): domain Eukaryota; kingdom Metazoa; phylum Chordata; class Lepidosauria; order Squamata; family Lacertidae; genus Podarcis; species Podarcis bocagei. The sequence continues at coordinate 95,915,605 of NC_138131.1, read as the reverse complement.
GTTTCTTTTTTACAGGCGGAGCTGGAAGTCTACGTTGTGCCAGAGATGCATTGTTGTCTTTTATCTGTACCTGCTCTTGTAAAGGAGGGTTATAAGGTTTGCTTTGAAAATGATGTCTGTTCCATTTCCAGGGGTGGGAGACAACTGGTCAGTGTTGCATGTCAGAACAACCTATTTGTTCTGGAGACACCTCTGGAGGGTAAGGGAGACGCCGAGACAGCACAGGCGAAGTGTGCTAGTGTTCCCATTCATGATTCTTGTGTTCACTTGTGGCACAGGAGAATGTCGCACAGCAGTTTGGAAGATGTCCAGAAGTTGCTCAGATGCACGAAAGGTTGCAAACTGAAAGCATGTGGTAAATCCCTAGATTGTAGGGCATGCAGAAGGGAAAGGTACAAAGGTGCAGTTATCTCAGAAGTAAGAGGGTAACCACAAAACCTTTTGAGCTTGTGCACATAGACCTTTGTGGTCCCATGCAAAGTCTGAGTCTGGGCGGGGCCAGGTTTGTGCTGACGCTGACAGATGATTTTAGCCAAAATGGCTGGTCTTTCTCGTTGAAGCGGCATGGCGAGGCAGCGCAACTGATTAAAGACTGGGTTGCGGAAGTGGAACTACGGTTCTCCAACAAGGTTCAGGGGTTCAAGAGCGACCGAGGGGAAGAGTTTACTGGGTCTGCTCTGCAGAGGTTTTTCAGCCAGAAGGGAATACGTCACAGGGTGACGGGTGCTACTTCTCCCAAGGAGAGGGGCGTGGCAGTGCACAAGAGTAGAGCTCTCGCTCAAGCTGCTGAGGTTCTACTGTGTGACTCCGGTTTGCCTCAGAGCTTTTGGAGCGAGGCTTGGAGGGCTGCCAACTTTACGATGAATAGGTCCTATAATTATTCAAGACCTATATAGATTGGTGGGCAGAACCCTTAGCTCAATTGTTTACTCTCATAGATAAATATGGGATCATACCTGAGATATGGTTAAGATCAATAATTATCCCAATCTTTAAAAACGGTGACCCAAAAGAACCAAGGAATTACAGACCGATAAGCCTATTATCAGTGATAGGGAAAATCTACGCCAAGCACCTTTTATCTAAACTTCTTACCTGGATGAAAAATCTAAATTTACCAGGGAAAGAACAAATAGGTTTCTCCAAAGGTTGCTCTACATTAGACCACTGCCTTATACTTATGCATTTGGTTGAAAAATATAGATCCCAAAGGCAATCTAAGATATATGCTGCTTTTGTAGACTTTCGTGGTGCATTCGACTCAATTGACCGCCCAAAGCTGTGGAGGAAACTCGCAGAATTAAAAATTGATCAACGCTTATTGATTCTAATACAAAATCTATACTCTTCCAATACCTGTCAAGTCAAACTTAACACCAAAGGTCACCTTTCATCAGACATCCCAAACTCGAAAGGGGTAAAACAAGGGTGTATTCTCGCTCCCTTTCTATTTAATTTATTTTTATCAGACTTGCCAGATCACCTCCAAAAAATAGATTCACATGCCCCTAAACTTAATCAGAAACCAGTTCCTCTCTTATTATACGCAGACGATGCTGTCCTACTATCATTAACGAGCTTGGGTCTGAAACGTCTTATATCTTCTCTGATCCTTTACTGCGAATGTAACAAACTCTCTATAAATTATGAGAAGACAAAAATTTTGGTCTTCTCGAATGGTTGGAAATTAGAGAAATGGAAAATAAGAGGGCAAGAAATCCAACAAGTGAAAATCTATAGGTATCTGGGAATCTTATTCCAGAGCAATTTAGGGTGGGCAAATCATCGCACAAATGCCATAAAACAGGCAAAGTGTACCTCATCAGCAGTTGCCCGTTTTTATTATCAGAAAGGTAATCAATTTATTCCTGCGGCCAATCAGATATTTCAAACAAAAGTGCAATCCCAGATATTCTATGGAATCCCGCTATGGGTCCAAGCATATAACAGTGATTTAAAAAAGATTCACTCCAGCTTTCTGAGACGTATTCTTGGACTCCCAGCTGTGATCAAATATGAAACAATGTGTGCAGAAATAGGCATACACACAATGGAATATTGGGCATGGTCCACCTCAATAAAGTACTGGTTACGCTGCCATTTTCGCTGCCCTCCATCAAGTCTGCTCGCTGATTTGCTCAAAGACTCCTATAAATCAAGATGGTATCAGTACCTCGAAAAAAAGATTGAATCTTTAGGCATCGAGCTGGAGCCCCTGTACAATTCTAATGAGCAATACATTTTCCATAATATCCTAACTAGACTAAAGGATGTCGAGAGACAAAATATTATGGCAGCTGTAAACAAAATTTGCTCCCCCATATTCTATGATTTAAATATCCTAGACAGCAGAGCCAATTACGTCACTAAATTAATAATCCCAGCCCAACGTAGGGCTTTTATGCTGGCCCGTTTGAATGTTTTTCCCTCAGCATTTGTCAGGGGAAGATATCAAAACATTCCTAGAAACAAGAGATTCTGCAGATGTTCTATGAATGTCCCGGACACTGTAGAGCATATTCTCTTTCATTGCCCATTGTACAGTATCCCACGTCAACGCGTGCTGTCCCCTCTTTTGGGTGGTCTGGAACCCCAGCAAGGTGAATGTGTGGGATTCTGCCTATCCGACGTCGACCAAAGGGTAACGGCGGGGGTAGCCGAGTTTTTGGCAGCAGTCCTCCAAGGAGCAGGTTAACAACGAAAACCACTGATTTTATATGTATATATATATATATGTATGTAGCCAACTGCTGCCTTTTATATATATTTCAAAGCTTTTATATGTTATTTCCTCTTTTATGGTTTTATTTGCACAATGCCTAATAAAGGTTTGATAAGTAAGTAAGGTCCTATAACTCGGTTATAGGTGACACACCGTTTTTCTTGTTGCACCGGAAAAAACCGCAGGTGCATTTCTTCCGTGTGTTTGGTTGCGAAGCCTGGGTGCTTGTGCCAAAGGCCCAACAGAAGGAAGGTGATCCGAGGTTCCAGAAAATGATCTTCTGTGGATATGAGCCTGCGACAAAGGGGTGGAGGTTTGCATATCAAGAAGGTGATCAGACCAAGCTTCTGATCAGCAAACATGCTGAGTTCTGTGAACAGAATGGTTGGTCAAGACTCAATGAGGGTCCTGATGTTCTCTCAGAATGTCTGTCTGATTCTGAGGAGGAGGGAGAGCCAGAGGCTGAACCTGTTGCTGAGGACCAGGTCTCTGAACAGAGTCAAGAACAGGGTTGGGTTTCTCCACAGGTTGTTAATAGAGAGCCCAAGAGTGAGCCTTCATCTCCTGTTAGCAAAGTGCAGAAGGCCCGAAGACGCAGTAAGTCAGAGGGGGAGTCTTCAGATGTAGAAGACACACTTGCTGGCCCCAGTGGGTCAGGAGGAGCACCTGAGACTGTGCTCAGACGATCCGCACGCACAACAAAGGGGGTGCCACCTGAGAGGTTTCAGGTCACCAGCGCATGGGTTGGTTTCGCGCAGTGCGAACCTGGGAGTTTTGAGGAGGTTCAACAGTTGCCTGAGACAGATGCCAGAAGGGGGCAAGAGGCAATGGGAAGGGAGTTGAACTCAAAGAGGTCTGTAGATGTGTGTTCACAGTTTCCCTCAGGATGCGAGACGAGAGGGGGTGTGAAGAGAATCAGAACTTACAGGGTTAAACAGTTCTGAGTGACGTCTCACATTCTGAGGCGTGGTTATGTTCACATACGGGAGTGGTTTCTCTGTGTGTGATTCTTGTTTCAGGAGTCCAGTGTGGCGCAGGGAAACGTGCCGGACTGCATCATCAAGCCACACTATTTGTGGGTGAATGAACACCGAAAGAGCAATCGAAGCTTATTCATCCTTTTTCTATTGAGATGTTACCATATGTTTACCTATGCTTGATTTGGGCTGGTAACAAACATTTCTGCGATTTTTGGTTGAATGTGCATTCTAATCCCCAAAACACCAATTTGAAATAAGGACAACCAGAGCTTTATCATCTTCTTTTTATGTAGATGGAACCCAAAACACCTATTTGCTTTCGTTTGGGGTGATTCTGGCGCACACCCAAATAACACCATGCGAATTGAAAAAAGCCCAGTCAAACCTTATTCGTCGTCTTCCTACGCATATGGAAGCGAAAAAATGGTGTTATGTTATTTTGGTCTCATTGCACACACTTTGCGATTTCTGTGTCAATGAGCATTAACAGCAAAGAACACAACATGAAGTAAGCGCAATCCAAGATTCTTCTTTCTATGTAGTTGGAAACCAAAACAACCTGTTTGGCTTTCTTTAGGCTTATTACACTTCGCTTTGCTATTTGTGGGTGAATGAACACCGAAAGAGCAATCGAAGCTTATTCGTCCTTTTTCTATTGAGATGGAACCAAAACACCTATGCTTGATTTGGGCTGATAATAAACATGTCACTCTGCGATTTTTGGGTGAATGTGCATTCTAACCCCAAAAACACCAATTTGAAATAAGCCCAATCAGAGCTTTATCATCTTCTTTTTATGTAGATGGAACCCAAAATACCTATTTGCTTTCGTTTGGGCTGATTCTGGCGTACACCCAAATAACACCATGCGAATTGAAAAACGCCCAATCAAAGCTTATTCGACTTCTTTCTACGCATATGGAAGCGAAAAGATGGTGTTGTGTTATTTTGGTCTCATTGCACACACTGCGATTTCTGTGTCAATGTGCATTAACAGCAAAGAACACGACATGAAGTAAGCACAATCCAAGATTCTTCTTTCTATGTAGTTCGAAACCAAAACAACCTGTTTGGCTTTGTTTAGGCTTATTACACCGCTTTGCTATTTGTGGGTGAATGAACACCGAAAGAGCAATCGAAGCTTATTCGTCCTTTTTCTATTGAGAGGGAACCAAAACACCTATGCTTGATTTGGGCTGGTAACAAACATTTCTGCGATTTTTGTGTGAATGTGCATTCTAACCCCAAAAACACCAATTTGAAATAAGCCCAATCAGAGCTTTATCATCTTCTTTTTATGTAGATGGAAACAAAAGGCATTTTTGCTTTGGTTGGGGGTGATTCTGGTGCACACCGAAATAACACCATGCGAATTGAAAAAAGCCCAATCAGAGCTTATTCGTTGTCACGGGATTTGGGGTTGCTTGTGTGTAAACCTCTAGCTGTTCCAAACTGCTTAGTGTCGGTTGTGTCTTTCCCTGACTGAGCAGCCTTGGCGCTGCTGCTCAGTCGCTAGCAGAATCCGTGAGTGGGTGTCTCCTAAATTTCCTCCAGCATAAGAATTCCTTAACGGACAACCTCCGTCTCGCATCTCTGCGCGGAAGCCTTCTGCGCAGAGTGGGCGTTCCGAGTGGTGGTCCTCCACCCTCCTCACTGACTTCACTGGAAGAGTCTCGGAGCCTCACCTCCGAGCTGCTCTCCGCCTCTCCCTTCTTCCTGGTGTCCCCTGGACTTCCTTCCCCAGATGACGTTCTCTCTCTTCCCTTACTCGTCCCCTCTCCTGCAGAGTCCCGGAGCCTCGCTTCTCCCCTCTGCTCTGATGTCAGTTCCCTGACATCCACCTCCCTCCCAGGGCCCTCCCCCTCCCCCGTCCTTTCCTCGGACGGTGATGCAGGAAACCCCCGGAAGGAACTCTCCCCTCCATCTGATGATTCAAACACCCCTCTCCATTTGCTGCTGTCTCTTCTCTCTCCCCAATCTCCCCAGTCGGATTCTTCTTCTGACACTTCCCCTTCCTCCTCTTCGGAGGCGGGAAAACCCTCAAAATCTTCCTCTTCATCGGTGGTGCCAAATTGCTCCCCCCAGAACCTCTCGGAAACCTTTCTCGGAAACCTGCTATGAAACTCCTCCTGCAGATACTCATTCCTAATCTCTTCTGCTGGGACCCATGCATTTTCCTCTGCTGGCTCCCCCTCCCACGCCACCAAATACTCCACTCGCCCCCCTTTCCACCTGGAATCGAGAATTTCAGCTGCATGGTCACTGAGTTCCCTTTCCTCCATCTGTGGATGCAAGGGTGTTTCACTTCGCTGACCCAGAAATTCCCTCCCTTCCCTGAACGGTGAGAGTAAGGACCTGTGGAACACGGGGTGCAGTTTCATGTGAGATGGCAATTTGAGTCTAAAGGCCACCGGGTTAACTTGCTGGGCTACTTCGAACGGTCCCAGTCTCTTTGGCCGTAGCTTCTTGCACCCTCCTTTGAACGGTAACCCTTTGGTAGACAAGCACACCTGGTCTCCCACTCTTATGGTTTCTCCCTCCCTGCGGTGCTTGTCAGCCTGCCTCTTGTACTCTTCCTTGGCCCTTTCCAGGTTTAACTTAAGATGTTGGTGTAAAGCCTCCATCTCTTCCACAAATTTTTCAGCTGTGGGAACACTCCAACTTCCCTCCCCTTCCCCGGGGAAAGCCCTGGGGTGACACCCGTAATTCGCCATAAACGGACTCATCCCTGTAGACACATGTTCTGCGTTATTGTATGCAAACTCAGCCAACGCTAAGTTGTCCACCCAATCCTTCTCCCTCTCGCTGACGTAGCAGCGTAGATATTGTTGAAGTACGCTGTTCGCTCTCTCTGCTTGTCCGTTGGTTTCGGGATGTCTGGCCGTTGAGAACCCAACCTCGACGTCCAGCAGACTCATAAGCTTCCTCCAGAATCTGGTCGTGAATTGCCGTCCTCTGTCGGATAAAATCCTCAAGGGGGCGCCATGCAACCTGAAAACATGCTCTACAAACAGCTTTGCTGTTTCTTCTGCAGTCACCGCATGCGAGCACGCAATAAAATGGCACATTTTGGTCATCAAGTCAACTACCACCATTACTGCCATTTTCCCCCTGGCTTTTGGTAAATCCGTCATAAAGTCAATTGATACCACCTCCCATGGCCTCTCTGGTGTGGGTAAGGGCTCCAGTAACCCCGCAGGTGCTGTCCTCTCCCCCTTCGCTCTCTGGCAGCACTGGCACCCACGTACGTACTCCTTCACATCTTCCCTCACCCGTGGCCACCAAAACTGCCTGGTGACCAGTAGCATTGTCTTATGTTGTCCAAAATGTCCTGCCGTGGGGTTGTCATGCAATTGCTTGAGTATTCTGCTCCTCAAATCCCCCTCAGGTATGTACAATGCACCCTTATAGTACAGTGCCCCATCCTTTACTTCGAACCCCCCCCCTGAGTTTCCCCAGTGATACCAATTTCCCGGATCTTGGTTTGTGCATACTGATCATCCCTCGTCAGACCGGCCAGCTCTTGCCTCCCTACGAACACTCCCCCCCACACACACCTGTCCTCGGGTATGACATAACGTGCTTCTGGTCCTCCCTCCCCTTCCTCGTATTCAGGCTTGCGAGAGAGGGCATCTGCTCTGACATTTTCCTTCCCAGGCACGTACCTAATTTCAAAATTAAACTTGGAAAACTCTTGAGCCCCCCGCACCTGTCGCTGGTTGAGCACTCTTGCCGTTCTCCAATACTCCAGGTTCTTGTGGTCAGTACACACCTGGACTTTGTGCTGTGCGCCTATGAGAAAATGTCGCCACCGTCGAAAAGCCTCGTGAATTGCCAGCAGTTCTCGATCGTACACTGTGTAGTTTTGCTCCGACTTGTTAAGCTTCCTGGAAAAGAAGGCACACGGTTTCCACTCCCCATTTCCCTGCTGAAGCAATATCCCCCCTACAGCTCTGTCTGGCGCATCCGTCTCTAGCCTTATCGGCTTCCGCAGATCCACGTGCAGGAGCTGCTCTTCCGATGCGAACGCCCTCTTAAGCTTTTCAAAGGAACGCTGGGCCTCCTCCGTCCATTCGAACTTCTTCTTGCTGCTGAGACAATCCGTTATGGGTGCCGTTAGATGGGCGAAGTTATTGATGAACTTCCTGTAGAAATTTGCAAACCCCAAGAACCTCTGCACGTCCTTCCGGTTCTTGGGAGGCTTCCATTCTAGCACGGCCTGCACCTTGCCTGGGTCCATTGCCAGACCTTTGTCTGACAACCTGTAGCCCAGGAACTCCACCTCTCGTGCATGGAATTGGCATTTCTCCAGTTTGACCCACAGCTGATGCTCCTGCAGCCTTTTCAGCACTTCCCTGACATCTTTCACATGCTGCTCCTCGTTCTCTGAGTAGATAAGTACGTCGTCCAGGAAGGCCACACAATTCTTGTACAGCAGGGACCCCAGCACCTGGTGCATGGAAGCTTGAAATGTGCTGGATCCCGATTGTCATCCGAAGGGCATAACGAGATACTCAAAGGCCCCCAGAGGGGTGAACATGGTGGTTTTCCATTCATCCCCCTCCCTCATCCTTATCAAATTATACGCCCCCCGAAGGTCCAACTTGGTAAAAACCTTCCCTTTCCTTACCCTGGCCAAAATGTCATCAATCCTGGGCATTGGGAAGGTCACCGGTTCCGACACCCGGTTCACGGACCTGTAATCTACGACCAAGCGGGGCTCTTTGGAGTCTCTTTTGTCCACAAAGAACACTGGACTGCCCCCACCGCCCTTGATTCACGTATAAAGCCCCTCTTCAGATTCTTGTCAATGAACTTCCGCAACTCCTGCATCTCCCTGTCTGACATGGCGTACAGCTTACCCACTGGTAACTGAGCCCCTGGGAGTAGGTTGATCTGACAGTCAAAGGGCCAGTGAGGGGGTAGTCTATCCGCCTCTCTCTCGCTGAAGACTTCTTCCAGGTCTGCATACTGAGGTGGTAGCCTCCCCTTTTCTCCCACCACCATCCCTGCCACCCTGGCTACTGCCATCCTCGGGGTTTCCCCTCCGTGGCAATGCTCTACGCAGTGAGCTGACCCAAAGGTGACTGTCCGCTGGTGCCACCCTACTACTGGGTCGTGCAGTGCCAGCCAACTCATTCCCAGTATGATGGGTGGTCCTGCTAAGGTGGCTACGTGAAAGGCAATGGTCTCAGTGTGTCTGGGAACTGTCATTTTCATGGGAGGGGTCTGGTTGGTTACTTCCCCTCCCAAAAGTTCTCTCCCATCAATCGTGGTTACTTGCAGGGGATGTTCTAGAGGCACCACCTGTAGCTGGTGTTCTAGCGCAAAATCCTTGCTAAAGAAGTTGCAAGAGCTGCCTGAATCCAGCAGCGCCTTCACTTTGATGGGGTGTCCGTTTGGGAGTTCTAGCACCACCTCTATGACGATGGCTGCTCGGGGAGGGTCTGGTTTGGGCACTTCTACTGGTTGCTCGCCTGGCTGCTGTGCCCTCCTTCCTGCAGCCAAGCACGGCCGTTTCCCGGTGCCTCTTTTTTTCCCGCCTCACTCCCCACTGCCCCCACCATTCCTTGCCACGCCTTCCTCTGAGGGCAGGCTCTGGCAAAATGTCCCGGCTGCTGCCATAGGAAACACCTCTTACTGGTTTTCTTTTCTTTTTTCTTTTTTATAAAATTTTTATTTGGTTTTCTGCTTTTATATAGACAAAACATACACAAAGAAAAAACAAAAGACCAAAAACATGTATAGAATCAGCAAATCCCCGTTTCATAACCTTGTTCCCTGACTTCCCCCCACCTCCCCTCGTGCATCCCAGTTTCAAGATTATATCAGCAAGTTGATATTTCTCCTCTTAACAATCTTATTCATCTTATTACCTTTTTTATAATAAAAATTGATTTTCATAAGTTGGACTTAAGTTCTCTTCCATCGATTTTCATTTTATCTTAGATTAAGAGTCATCTTAACCAAACCTAAAAGTCTTAAGAGTTTTTAAGAATCTCTTCTTCCCTCCCTCCCATCCCCGGTTTTTGTCCCTTCCCAATAAAAATCCAAATTCGAGATTCTCAGCCTGGGTTCCTCACGTCCGAGGCTTTCAAATCTCTTTCCGTCCCTCTCCGCCTGTCCTGTTGGTAGTCCTTTATGTCAGTCGTCGGATCTGGGAAAAGTTCTTTCACCATCAAAATATATCCTCTTCCCACAAGAAGATTCAAAGGTAGCTGCTGAAGAATTTCCACAAAGTCTATCTCTTCAAAGTCTAAGTCCAAACGGAGGCCCCAATCATATTTCTTTGTTTTAAATTCCTGTATTCCATTTTGTCTTGGGACCTCCTCCTTCTTCTTCTGTATCTTTCGCAGACTTGTGGTGGATATGTTCCCAGCGTCTCCTTGCTTGTATTCCACAGATGTCAACTTTTGGTTGTTGCTTCCCAGGATTACTTCTTCTTTTTCTTGTTGTTTAGTCTCTTCCAGCTCTGTAGATATTGTTTCCCAATCAGCTGTGGATTCTTTCTCATTGAGGTCCTCAATACAAAGAGCAGAGTTGCCTGTTCCCAAGGTCATAGTCTCAAGTTGTTTATTCATGGCCAAGCTCTGCTCCTGTAAGATTCCCACCAATTGAAACATCCTTTCGATTTCCACTAGTAACTTTCCTTCCACAGCCATTGTATCCATTGTAGTTTCACAGAATTCCCCCTAGGGGGAATCTGGTTACTTAGTTGCCTTTTCACCAACAATCCTTTAACTGATTGTTATTACTTTGTTTCCAACAGTTTTAGCTCAATTATAACTCGTCTTAGTCCAGAGGGATCTTAAATGACAATTTCTCACTTTAAACCGCCCGTTTGGCAGCTTTGACAGCTGTCAAACTCCGCAGCTCTTACACAGGCACAAAGGCAGGACGTTCCCGAGCCCGGGAGGGGGGGTTGTTTAAAGCAAAAGGAGGGTTTCCAAAACTCCACTCTCCAGCCCAAAATTTCCTTTAGTTAAATCTTGGAAGTTAATGTCCTTTTTAACTCACCCCACCAAGGGTAGGCTCTCCAGCTTAGCTCTTATGTCGTTGCTTAGATCTTCTGCAAGGGGGGGGGTGCGGACTTCCTTTTAACACACCCCCCGGTCGTCTCTAATTCAAGGTAAAAATTTTTAAAGTCCCAATCCGTCTTACTCACGGGTAGTTCTTTCAGTCCAGATTTTCAAGGAAGGAAGTCGGCGCTCTCTGGTTATGGCTCGCGGCTTCGCTCTACCAAGGTAGCGATCGACTCTCAGTGCCACGCCACCCCCGTATCCCCTCCGCAGCCTTTAAAAAGGCTCTTTGCGAATCAGGGGGGCGCTTAAGGCACCCGCCGAGTCTTCAGTCCGCAGGCTTCCGCGCCTGCGGTTTTTAAGGGTCCCCGCGTCGCCGGCGCAGCAAAGACCCATCCTCGGTAGAGCCGATTCCCTCCGCAGCTCGGAGGGAATCCGCCATTTCCAGATCGCGTCAACCCGGAAGTCCGCGGAAACACCTCTTACTGGTTTTCCCCTCCTTCTTACGCGCCTCGCTGGAGTTTGAAAACCCGCGCACGCTCGCTTCTCCAATCTCCATTGGCTCCTCGGGTGGCACAGTAGACGCTGGCATGTCTGGAATGCAGTTGTCATGCCAACGCTCTGCTCTCCCTTCCCGCCTTTCCAGAGCGCGCGTCTCTTGTCGGACTCCTACAGCGAGCGCCAACTTGGTCAGCTGGTCCATCGATTCCGGGCAGGGTGAGCGGAAAAGTTCGTCTCTCACCCAAGGGGATAAGCCCTCCTCAAACAACATTTGAATAGGTTCCGAACTCAGATCCCACCCAAGTTTATGGATCAGCATAGCAAATCTCAACCAGTACTCTCTCACTGACTGGTTTCCTTGTTTGCACCCCATCAGTTCTTTGCGCGTCACGCTCAGTTCAACATCGCTCGAGAACATGTGATCCATCGCGCTAAAAAACTTTCTCAGGTCCTTCAAGGCCGCGTTCTCCGCTGCCATTAAGGGTCGAACCCAATCTCTGGCCCGCCCCTCCAGGTGCCCCACCACGAAAGCGACTCTTCCCCCATCGTGGGCAAAGTCATCGTACTACAGCTCCAGCGCATACTGCACTTCTGTCTTAAAAGCGTTATAATCTCTGGGGTTGCCCCCAAACTTCTGCACAAGTCCCGGTACCTTTCTTGAGATGGGGGTAATCTTCCCCTGGGCATCATGTGTCCTCCTTTCATCCAGCCGCGCCGCTAGTAGAGCCAGTTGCTGCTCCAAGTCTCAGTTTCTCTCCTCCAGACTCTGTCCGCCTTTGGCCCCCTCTCCTGCGCCGGCTCCTCCGGTTTGACTCATGATTGTACCCCGGTCCTCTTGCACACAAGCAACGTAAGGGACTCACGAATTGCTGTCACGGGAATTGGGGTTGCTTGTGTGTAAACCTCTAGCTGTTCCAAACTGCTTAGGGTCGGTTGTGTCTTTCCCTGACTGAGCAGCCTTGGCGCTGCTGCTCAGTCGCTAGCAGAATCCGTGAGTGGGCGTCTCCTAAATTTCCTCCAGCATAAGAATTCCTTAACGGACAACCTTCGCCTCACCTCTCTGCGCGGAAGCCTTCTGCGCAGAGTGGGCGTGCCGAGTGGTGGTCCTCCACCCTCCCCACTGACTTCACTGGAAGAGTCTCGGAGCCTCCCCTCCAAACTGCTCTCTGCCTCTCCCTTCTTCCTGGTGTCACCTGGACTTCTTTCCCCAGAGGACGTTCTCTCTCTTCCCTTACTAGTCCCCTCTCCTGCAGAATCTGGGAGCCTCGCCTCTCCACTATGCTCTGATGTCAGTTCCCTGACATCCACTTCACTCCCAGGGCCCTCCCCCTCCCCCTCCCCCGTCCTTTCCTCGGACGGTGATGCAGGAAGCCCCCGGAAGGAACTCTCCCGTCCATCTGATGATTCAAACATCCCTCTCCATTTGCTGCTGTCTCTCCTCTCTCCCCAATCTCCCCAGTCGGATTCTTCTTCGGATAATTCCCCTTCCTCCTGGTCGGAGGCGGGAAAACCCTCAAACTCTTCCTCTTCATCGGTGGTGCCAAATTGCTCCCCCCAGAATCTCTCTGGTGGTTTGGGCTTTCTCGGATACCTGCTATGAAACTCCTCCTGCAGATACTCATCCCTAATCTCTTCTGCTGTGACCCATGTGTTTTCCGCTTCTGACTCCCCCTCCCACGCCACCAAATATTCCACTCGCCCCCCTCTCCACCTGGAATCGAGAATTTCAGCTGCATGGCCACTGAGTTCCCTTTCCTCCATCTGTGGATGCAAGGGTGTTTCACTTTGCTGACCCAGAAATTCCCTCCCCTCCCTGAACAGTGAGAGTAAGGACCTATGGAACACGGGGTGCAGTTTCATGTGAGATGGCAATTTGAGCCTAAAGGCCACCGGGTTAACTTGCTGGGCTACTTCGAACGGTCCCAGTCTCTTTGGCCGTAGTTTCTTGCACCCTCCTTTGAAAGGTAACCCTTTGGTAGACAACCACAACCGGTCCCCCACTCTAATGGTTTCTCCCTCTCTGCGGTGCTTGTCTGCCTGCCTCTTGTACTCTTCCTTGGCCCTTTCCAGGTTTAGCTTAAGCTGTTGGTGTAAAGCCTCCATCTCTTCCACAAATTTTTCAGCTGCAGGAACACTCCAACTTCCCTCCCCTTCCCCTGGGAAAGCCCTGGGGTGACACCCGTAATTCGCCATAAACGGACTCATCCCTGTGGACACATGTTCTGCGTTATTGTATGCAAACTCAGCCAGCGCTAAGTTGTCCACCCAATCATTCTCCCTCTCGTTGACGTAGCAGTGTAGATATTGTTGAAGTATGCTGTTAGCTCTCTCTGCTTGTCCGTGGTTTCTGGATGTCTGGCCGTCGAGAAACTAACCTCGACATCCAGCAGGCGCATAGAATCATAGAATCATAGAGTTGGAAGAGACCACAAGGGCCATCGAGTCCAACCCCCTGCCAAGCAGGAAACACCATCAGAGCACTCCTGACATATGGTTGTCAAGCCTCTGCTTAAAGACCTCCAAAGTAGGAGACTCCACCACACTCCTTGGCAGCAAATTCCACTGTCGAACAGCTCTTACTGTCAGGAAGTTCTTCCTAATGTTTAGGTGGAATCTTCTTTCTTGTAGTTTGGCTCCATTGCTCCGTGTCCGCTTCTCTGGAGCAGCAGAAAACAACCTTTCTCCCTCCTCTATGTGACATCCTTTTATATATTTGAACATGGCTATCATATCACCCCTTAACCTCCTCTTCTCCAGGCTAAACATGCCCAGCTCCCTTAGCCGTTCCTCATAAGGCATCGTTTCCAGGCCTTTGACCATTTTGGTTGCCCTCCTCTGGACACGTTCCAGTTTGTCAGTGTCCTTCTTGAATTGTGGTGCCCAGAACTGGACACAGTACTCCAGGTGAGGTCTGACCAGAGCAGAATACAGTGGCACTATTACTTCCCTTGATCTAGATGCTATACTCCTATTGATGAGGCCCAGAATTGCATTGGCTTTTTTAGCTGCCGTGTCACACTGTTGGCTCATGTCAAGTTTGTGGTCAACCAAGACTCCTAGATCCTTTTCACATGTACTGCTCTCAAGCCAGGTGTCACCCATCTTGTATTTGTGCCTCTCATTTTTTTTTGCCCAAGTGCAATACTTTACATTTATCCCTGTTAAAATTCATCTTGTTTGTTTTGGCCCAGTTTTCTAATCTGTCAAGGTCGTTTTGAAGTGTGATCCTGTCCTCTGGGGTGTTAGCCACCCCTCCCAGTTTGGTGTTGTCAGGGCTGCCTCAGGTCTCAGCTCACAAAAGACCAACGCCAAGCTCTTCTTATATACAAGGGTGTTTATTGCAGTTCATTATGGGTTCCACAACCGAGGCGTGCAGCCCCGCGTCTCTTTCTCCTAGACATTAGAAGTCCCCTCTGAATCGGTCCCACCCCTACACCAGTTTAATAAGCTAACGCTGCCCCACCTCTTTCTCTCTTTCCTTTTCCGCAGGGTCTTTCTGCCCGTCGGGGTTCCTCCCCTCCTGCTTTCTCCTGAAGCGGAGTCTCCAGACTGCTCCTGCCCCCTCCTGCGGGCTTTGGGTCCTGGCCCCTCCTCCTCCGGGCTCCCTGTTCTCCCGCGCGCCTCCTCATTTGAACTTGGCGCGCGCGCCCAACTTCTGACCTTCCTTTTGACAGTTATGCTACTCCCCTCACTGCTTTCCTCCCCTTCCGGGAGAACGGCTTGCTCTGATCCCTCCCCTTTCTCTGTCGCCGGAGCTGCTCCCTCTGACACACTGGACCCTCCCCCTCCCTCGCTGCGCTCTGGTGGGGAGGCTGGCCCTGATTCCCAGCTGCCGCTTTGGGGTCCCCTGCTGGCCCCCCGCTCCTGACACTTTCCCCCCGGGGCTCCCCTTGCCCTTACCACAGGCGCCCCTTTCTGGGAATCCTCTGATTTGCTGGAGAGACTCATGGAATCCCCTGCGTCATTGCTATCCTCTTCCTCGCTCTCCTGGGATTCCTCTCCATCGCTCTCCATTTCCTGCCTTCCCTGTGCCTCTGTCCCTGTACCCCTGACATCCATCCCCCCCTCGAAGCCCCCCCTTCCCCCCTCCCGCTGCTCGGGTGCAGGTTCCGGAAGCTCCTCAGTCGCTGGGGTAGATCTTGGATAAAGTTCGTCGACGTCAATCGTCTCTGCTTCCAGCTCATTGCTTGTGTGCTCGAAACCAAGGTCCTCTCCTAACACGTCCATGTCCTCCCCTCCCCCTGTCTCTTCGGACGTTGCTGTCTGCCAGGGCCCCCTCAGCAATCTCCTGCGCCACTCATCCTCTGGTTGGTCGTCCCACCAGTAAGAGCGATCCGTGTCCACCCCCGAGCACGATCCCCTTGGAGGACTCAATTTTGGCGTGGTCTCCTCTGCTGAGGAGAACCCCCGGAAGGTGCTGCCTGAAAGTGTAGGCGTAAAAAGCCAGTCGTCGAAAAATTCCGCTGGCATGGGCCTGTGTGGGAAGAGTGCATGGAACTCGTCCTTAAGAAGGGGCTCCTCCAGAGCATAGCCCGGCACCCAACTGTTGGCACTGGCCGGGGTACCCTCTCTGGCGAGGAGGTATTCTACTCCCTCCTCCCCCCATCTCGAGTCCAGAATTTCTGTGACCTCGTTGAGTGTCTCGGCCTTCGGTGACTTCCCCCCCCCTTGGGGACTCCCTGCGTGGGTCCGGTGCCGTCCCTGGCTCCTGAAACCTGTGTGGGGCTTTGTAGGGCGTAAGCACCGACCTATGAAAGACCGGGTGCATTCGGGAACCTTCTGGGAGGGTCAACCGATAAGCTACGGTGTTGATCTTGGCCTCAACTTGGTATGGCCCCAGCTGTCTGTGTCCTAGCTTCTTCTTGGCTAACGACTTGGTAGGCGCCGCCTGGGCTGCCAACCATACCCAGTCCCCCACCTGTATGTCTTCCCCTGCCCTCCTGTGCCTGTCTGCCTGCACCTTGTAGGCGTGTTTAGCCAGCTCTAAGTGCCGTCGGAGCTCCTCGTGGACCTCCTGCAATTCTGCGGCCAAATGCTCCGCTCCCTGCGTCGCTCCCTGCACCGTCGTCTCCACTCCCGGAAAGGTTCTGGGATGCCGCCCATTGTTGGCGAAGAACGGCGTCACCCCCGTGGACGCCTGCTTCGTGTTGTTGTAGGCAAACTCGGCCATCGGCAAGTAGTCCACCCAAGTCGCAGGCTTCTGATTGGCGTAACAGCGCAGGTACTGCTGCATGATGGCGTTGACCCTTTCCGCTTGGCCGTTGGTCTGCGGGTGTCTCGCCGACGCTAAGTTGATCTTGACGTTCAGGATACCCAGGAGCTTCTGCCAAAAACTGGAAACGAACTGGCGACCGCGGTCGGACAGGATGGATCGCGGCAAGCCGTGCACCCTGAACACGTGGTCTATGAACAGTTTGGCGGTCTGCTCCGCAGTCGCCACCTTCGCGCAAGGAATGAAATGCGCCATCTTGGTGAACAGGTCTACAACCACAAGCACCGCCGTCTTGCCTCGCGAACTGGGCAGATCAGTGACAAAGTCCAGCGCCACCCTCTGCCACGGTTGCAGTGGCGTCTCCAACGGTTCCATCAGTCCCGCTGGTTTCTGGTGCACTGGCTTGGACCTTTGGCAAGTGTCACACCTGGCGACGTAGTCCGCGACCTCCCCTCGCATCTGGGGCCACCAAAAGTCTCTGGCCACTAATTCCGCCGTCTTTTCCTTGCCGAAGTGGCCAGCGCTGGGTGGTCGTGCAACTGCTGCAGAACCTTTGCGTGGAGATCGTCTCCCGGAACATAGAGAGCACCTTTACGGGTTAGCAGGCCGTCGCGTATCTGGAACTCGTCGTCCCTCGCTGTGCCTCTCCGCACCTCTTCCATCTTGGACTGTGCGAACGGATCCGTCTGCAAAGCGCGACGCACCGCCCACACCTGTGGTGCAAAAATGTGCTTGGCTCCCACAGGTGCCGCTTCCTCGAGATACTGCGGTTTCCTGGAGAGCGCATCTGCTATGACATTGTTGTCGCCTGGGATGTACTCAATCCTGAAATCGAAGTCCGCAAAGAACTCTGCCCAGCGTCTGTGCCTCTGGCTCTGTAGCTTCGCCGTGCGCCAGTACTCTAGGTTCTTGTGGTCCGTGCGGACCTGCACGGTGTGCTTGGCTCCAATGAGGAAGTGCCTCCACGCCTTGAAAGCCGCGTGGATGGCCAGCAACTCCCTGTCCCAGATGGTGTAGTTCTGTTCCGACTTGCTGAGCTTCCGGGAGTAGAAAGCGCAGGGCCTCCAGTTCCCCTGCGGGTCTTCCTGTAAAAGGACGGCCCCCACCGCTCTGTCAGATGCGTCAGTCTCAACCCTCATGGGCCTGCCGGGATTCACGTGTAGCAGCTGTTCTTCGGACGCGAAGAGACTCTTAAGTCTCCTGAAGGACTGCTCCGCCTGGTCCGTCCAGGTGAACTTCTTCTTCTTGGAGCTGAGAGTGTCCGTGATAGCTGCCGTCTCCCTGGCGAAACCCCTGATGAACTTGCGGTAAAAGTTGGCGAAGCCGACGAACCTCTGGACCTCCTTCCGATTTCGCGGGCTTTTCCAGTCCAACACCGCGCGGACCTTGGCGCTGTCCATGGCTAGTCCCCCATGGCTGCCCCTCCTCTTGGCCCTCCTCCTCCTGACCGGTCTGGATGCAATGCTGCGCGCAATAGGACGAGCCGAAAGTGAGCTGCCGCTGGTACCACGCCATGGTTGGGCTGTGCCTATCCAGCCAACTCATGCCTAACACTATAGGTGTGTCTGACAGGCGGGTGACGTTGAAACTGATGACTTCTCGGTGATTGCCAATCTGCATTACCATGGGTGGCGTCTGTTGTACCACCTGCCCACCCAGCAGCTTCCTGCCATCCACGGTGACGACGTTCAATGGCAGCGTGGCTGGTAGGAGCTCTATGCGATGCTGCTTGACGAAGTGCACCCCCACGAAGTCTGCGTTGCTCCCACTGTCAATTGTAATGGGGACTTCCAGGGTGCGTCCATTAGGTAGCTGGAGAGTTGCAGTGAGCTGCACCACTGGCTTGGGTTGCAGGGGGTTTGTATGCTTCAAAAGCGCTGGGGACTGTCCTACTGACTCGCCTGGCTGTGCCCCAGCATTTCTGCTTCCAGCCAGGCATTGTCGTTTCCCTGAAATTGCTCTTCAGGTAGTGCTGCTGCAGTTACTGTTGCTAAGGCTGCAGTGTGCTTTTGGAGCCTCTGGGGACACTCTTTGGCCATGTGCATCGCACTGTCACAGATGTAACACTTCCTGTTCCCTCTAGGAGGCTTCGTCTTGACTGCTCCGGACGCTGGGGCTCCGGCAGCTGACTGAGCCTGTGCACCACCAAGTTCCATTGGTTCCTCCCCTGCCTGCAGCTGAGGTGAGGGACGCGTACGTCCTAGATCCCTGGGAAGGAAAGGAGGCGCTCTAGAGGGTGTGTGAAGCTGGCGACCCTCCTCATTGCGCCAAGGGCGTTCTTCGTGGCGCACTCCAATGGCGAGCGCCCGCTGCACAAGTTCTGCTAGGGTTTGAGGTCTGACCCCCCTTGCCAATTCATCTTTTACAGGGCCAGACAACCCCTCCCAAAACAAGTCTCTTACTGCCAGGGAATCTTTCTCCCATTTCAGTACATTCAGCAAGGCAAAAAACCTAGCATGATACTGACGTACTGTAGCCTTGCCTTGCCTTAAACCATGCAGCTCCTTGCGTGCTATATCCACATCCACGGTAGATTGGAAGCAAGCGTCCATGGCTTTGATAAATTCATCTGAGTCCCTTCGAGCAGGACAATCTTCGCGCCACAGATTGCGCAGCCAAGCCCTCGCTTCCCCATGCAAGTGGGACACAATGAACCCCACCTTCTCCTCCTCATCTTTAAAGTCGTCGCGAAGCAAATGCAACGCATATTCGACGTCTGCTCAAAAACTGGGGTACTGCTTCAGGTTCCCATCAAAGTGGGCTACCAAGTTGCCTCCCCTTCTGCCCAGTCCTACGCCTGCAGATCTGGACCCCGGGAATCCCACTTGGCATGCATGATCCCACCTGGCTTGCAGATCCTGGCATCGCTTTTCCGCCTCTTCCCCCTTCTTCTGGGAGACCACTACCGCAGTGGTAAGCTGGGAGACTGCGTTGCGTAGATCAGCTATCTGCTCCTCCATACTCATGGCCGCCAAACTTCGTGAGCTTCGCAAAAAAAATTTTGCGTACTTTTGGGAGGGGACTTACTGTCAGGGCTGCCTCAGGTCTCAGCTCACAAAAGACCAACGCCAAGCTCTTCTTATATACAAGGGTGTTTATTGCAGTTCATTATGGGTTCCACAACCGAGGCGTGCAGCCCCGCGTCTCTTAGCCTAGACGTTTGAAGTCCCCTCTGAATCGGTCCCACCCCTACACCAGTTTAATAAGCTAACGCTGCCCCACCTCTTTCTCTCTTTCCTTTTCCGCAGGGTCTTTCTGCCCGTCGGGGTTCCTCCCCTCCTGCTTTCTCCTGAAGCGGAGTCTCCAGACTGCTCCTGCCCCCTCCTGTGGGCTTTGGGTCCTGGCCCCTCCTCCTCCGGGCTCCCTGTTCTCCCGCGCGCCTCCTCATTTGAACTTGGCGCGCGCGCCCAACTTCTGACCTTCCTTTTGACAGTTATGCTACTCCCCTCACTGCTTTCCTCCCCTTCCGGGAGAACGGCTTGCTCTGATCCCTCCCCTTTCTCTGTCGCCGGAGCTGCTCCCTCTGACACACTGGACCCTCCCCCTCCCTCGCTGCCCCATGATATTCTTGTAAAGAAGCTGGTAAAATGCGGTCTTGACTATGCTACCACTCAGTGGATTTGTAACTGGCTGACTGACCGATCCCAAAGAGTGCTCATCAATGGTTCCTCTTCATCCTGGAGAAGAGTGACTAGTGGGGTGCCACAGGGTTCTGTCTTGGGCCCGGTCTTATTCAACATCTTTCTCAACGACTTGGATGATGGACTCAAGGGCATCCTGATCAAATTTGCAGATGACACCAAACTGGGAGGGGTGGCTAACACCCCAGAGGACAGGATCACACTTCAAAATGACCTTGACAGATTAGAGAACTGGGCCAAAACAAACAAGATGAATTTTAACAGGGAGAAATGTAAAGTATTGCACTTGGGCAAAAAAATGAGAGGCACAAATACAAGATGGGGGACACCTGGCTTGAGAGCAGTACATGTGAAAAGGATCTAGGAGTCTTGGTTGACCACAAACTTGACATGAGCCAACAGTGTGACGCGGCAGCTAAAAAAGCCAATGCAATTCTGGGCTGCATCAATAGGAGTATAGCATCTAGATCAAGGGAAGTAATAGTGCCACTGTATTCTGCTCTGGTCAGACCTCACCTGGAGTACTGTGTCCAGTTCTGGGCACCACAGTTCAAGAAGGCCACTGACAAACTGGAACGTGTCCAGAGGAGGGCAACCAAAATGGTCAAAGGCCTGGAAACGATGCCTTATGAGGAACGGCTAAGGGAGCTGGGCATGTTTAGCCTGGAGAAGAGGAGGTTAAGGGGTGATATGATAGCCATGTTCAAATATATAAAAGGATGTCACATAGAGGAGGGAGAAAGGTTGTTTTCTGCTGCTCCAGAGAAGCGGACACGGAGCAATGGATCCAAACTACAAGAAAGAAGATTCCACCTAAACATTAGGAAGAACTTCCTGACAGTAAGAGCTGTTTGACAGTGGAATTTGCTGCCAAGGAGTGTGGTGGAGTCTCCTACTTTGGAGGTCTTTAAGCAGAGGCTTGACAACCATATGTCAGGAGTGCTCTGATGGTGTTTCCTGCTTGGCAGGGGGTTGGACTCGATGGCCCTTGTGGTCTCTTCCAACTCTATGATTCTATGATTCTATGAGTCTATGATTCTAAAAGGGGAAAAGAGGCGGTCCTATGGTAAGCGGAGGTACAGGACGCCTAGGGCAGAGCGCACCTTTGAGAATTGGTTGGATGGGTACCAGGTTTTCATGGGAGTTGTGTGTGCAGCTTATCCTCGGCGCTCCATGGATTTGGTTGCTTATCTGGCTCACGTGAGGAGGGCACATGCTCTCGCGGGAGAAAATGCCGCTTTAACGTACAATGAGAATTTCCGTAGAAACGCTTCTCTCCTGCCTTCCACCCACTGGGATCTAACGGATCCTAATTACTGGGGCGAGGACGTCAATCCCTACATCGAAAAGAAAAATCAGGACTCATCCAAGGCGGGTAAGACAGAGGTGAAGCGGCGCCGTCAGTGCTGGGAGTACAACAGGGGTGTATGCTCGCGACCCTCCTGTAAGTATCTGCATGAATGTGAGCGGTGCTGGGGTAACCACCCCGCCTCTGCCTGCTTCAAGAACAAACAGTAGCCCTTTCGGGGGGCGGGGGTTCTTCCACAACAATAACAGGGGTGCCCCCGGATCCACCCGCCAGGGGCCTGGTAACCGCCAGTAACTTGCACCTGGGTTTAGCCTCCTCCCCCATCAAACTTCAGCCCCTCAAAACCTTACTGGACCAGTATCCCAATCGAACAGCTGCACAATACCTTTGGGAGGGGTTCTCCAAGGGGTTCAGAATCCCCGTGGCTTCCCCCCCAACACCGGGAACCCACAAAATCAAAAGTCTGTTAAGGAAAGACCAGAGATAGTTAGAAAAAAGATAGAGAAGGAAATCAAGGCAGGGAGGGTGGCAGGCCCCTTTGCCGAACCCCCCTTTGAAGGACTTCACCTATCCCCTCTGGGCATTGTACTAAAGAAGACCCCAGGGGAATTCCGCATGATACACAACCTTTCCCACCCAAGGGGAGGCTCTGTCAATGATGCGATCCCCCAGGAGCTTTGTACAGTAAAATACGCCTCCTTTGACCAAGCAGTGAAAATGATTCGGCGATTTGGGCAGGGGGCACTTCTAGCCAAATGCATCATCGAGTCGGCATTCCGCCTCCTTCCCGTCCACCCGGCTGATTTCCGTTGGTTGGGCTTTAGATTTGACGGAGCGTATTTCATTGACAAAACAATGCCGATGGGTTGTTCCGTGGCTTGCTCAGCCTTTGAGTCGTTTAGTACGTTTTTGGACTGGGCCCTACGCTTCAGGACAGGGTCGTTGGGCGTGTCGCATTGTCTTGATGATTTTATTTTGGTGGCAGATAACAGGCAGCGATGCTCCGCCCTCTTGGAGGCCTTCACGGCTTTAGCTGGTGAGCTAGGGGTGCCGCTAGCCGCCGAAAAGACGGAGGGTCCAGCCACCTCTATTGTCTACTTGGGCATCGAGTTAGATACCGTGGCCCAGACCTCTAGACTGCCCGAGAATAAATTGATCGCTCTTAAAGCACTGATACAGCAGCTGCTACCCCTGAGGAAGGTTACCTTAAGGCAAGTTCAGTCCCTGCTAGGCCACCTAAATTTCGCCTGTAGGGTAGTGGCGCCGGGCCGCCCCTTTTGTGGCCGCCTGGCCAGATTGGCCACTGGTCTCAGGGCACCACAGCATAGGGTGCGCCTCTCCAAAGAAGTTAAGGCAGATCTGGGAGTTTGGTTACAGTTCCTCGACAAGTACAACGGTATATCCTTGTGGCAAGACTCCATGGCGCTCAACGCTGATTTCCAAGTTCAGCAGGTTCCTTGGGTTTCGGGGTTTACTTCAGGGGCCAGTGGCGTGCCAAAAAGTGGCCTGCAGACTGGCAGGGCCAGCCCATTACTCGGGACCTTACATTCTTGGAATTTTTCCCTATCGTGGTGGCAGTACATCTTTGGTCGGAGCAGTTCCGCAACCATAGGGTTTGTTTCAACACAGATAACCAGGCAGTGGTAGCGGTTCTTTCTCAGCAGTCCGCGCGCTCCACCAGGGTGGGTAACTTGTTACGGTCCTTCGTCCTCCTGTGTTTGGAGCAGAATATATATTTTTCAGCCAAATTCGTACCTGGCATTAATAATGACATCATGGATGCTCTGTCTCGTTTTCAGATGGAGCGCTTTCGCTCATTAGCGCCGGAAGCGGAACAATCATCAATGCCTTTCCCGGAGCATCTCTGGAGCCTTGGGAGCAGGAAATGATGAAGGGAGTATTCGGTGCAGTTGCCCCTTCCACAATGAGATCATACAAGAAGGCTTGGGCTGACTTTTTAAAGTTCCGCAGCAGTATACCCAGCGCAAAGCAGAATTCCATTCCCTCAACAAGGGAGGTCCTCCACTACTTAACCCATCTGAAGGAGCTGGGCAGGGCACCAAAGACTCTCAATATTCAGTCCGCGGGGATTTCCTATTTTTGTAAAGCCTTTTTCGCCATCGACCCGTGCGCACAATTTATCGTGCGTAAGACCTTAGAGGGCTGGCGCCAGCTACAGCCCCCCAGCTCTGACAAGAGGAGGCCCATAACGTATGATATTTTGACTCAGATACAAAATTACGAGAAATATGCTGGTCAAAATATGAAGTGCGCCTATTCTCTGCCGCTTATTCCGTAGCCTTCTTTGGTGCCCTGCGCATAGGTGAGGTAGTCTGCGAGGGAGGGGTTGCCCACGGCCAGAGGGGCATCCTGTTAAGTGATCTGACCCTATCAGAGACTGACCTGATGGTTCAAGTACGGAGCTCTAAGACGGACCAACAGGGCAGAGGGGCCCTCCTTCGGCTACCAGCTGCACAGGCTAGTGGTCCCTGCCCGGTGAGGGATACGAGGCGTTTCCTCTACTTAAGACCCAGTAGCCCCGGCCCCCTATTTATTCACGCGGATGGATCGCTCTTGGCCAGGCATCAGTTTACGCGGGTGATGCGCTTGGCATTGTCAGCTTGCGGTCTGTCCGCGGCCGAATTTGCGGCTCACTCCTTTCGGATAGGGGCAGCAACCACTGCAGTGCACCTTGGGCTCTCAGCAGACAGGATAAAGGACTTGGGGCGGTGGAGATCTAATGCATACAGAGCTTATGTGAGAAAGAATTTATGACTAGCTGTGGGGTTTCCTGACCGTGGTTTTCTGCCTGTTTGCTTTTCAGAATACAAGAGGGTGCGCATTTGGCTGGTGGGCCACAGCGTCGTGCATTGGGCCAAGAATCGTGCCATGAACACCGGTTTGGGTATAAATCTGAGCTTGCCTGCAAATGTAGAGCTGGCGTGGATAGCGCATAGAGGGATGCGCTGGAGCGAATTCAAGCCAGCCGTGATGGCGAGAGCTGCCTCGGAGGGCCCACCTGATGCCCTGGTTGTCCAGTTGGGGGGAAACGACTTAGCGTATCGCAAAGCTATTGACTTGAGATGAAACATTTTTGACGATTTTGCTGATCTGATGGCGACTTACCCAAACATTACGATCTTGTGGTCCTCGCTGCTTGAGAGGAGGACGTGGAGGGATTGTGTGAGCCCGGTTGGAATCAACAAGGCAAGAAAGGTCTTGGAACGGGCTGTGGAACGTAGAGTGGTGGCTCTGGACGGGTGCGTCATTAGGCACCCAGGCATCCAGTACAGCAACAAGGCCCTCTACAGACGGGATGGCGTGCATCTGTCAGATGCTGGAAATGATATTTGGTTGGGGGACATCATAGCAGGGATTACGGATTGGTTACAGGCTTGAAGGTATTGGCGGCGAGCTTTGCTTGATTGGCGGTTAGGCATTGGCAGGGGTAATTGTTATGCAAATGAGGGGGGAAGGAAGCGCCATCACCTTCCCCCAATGAAAATGGGTATTCCGGTAGAGGACTCCGGGGGGCGTTGCCTTGTCCGAAACCTAGGGAGGTAAGGGCCTCCGGCACGCCCCCGAGCGGTGACACCCGTGGGATCCTAGTTGGCGTACTTCAACAGGACTCCCACGGCTTGTGGACAACCCTTCCCGGTCTCCATGCCGGTTAGTCGATAGGAGCCAATGCCTAAGGCCAATACCTTCCAATTCTGTAATCAATACAGTTGTGGCCTTTTTATGCCCATTAACCTTAAATAATGTGTCCCGTGTCTTTATTTCACATGGGGGAGGGGACTTGCCACGCAAAGCCATTTCCGAGCTAGAGAGGAGAGGGGGTTGCGGGCTAACCCCTCCCACACACTCCACTCGCGGGGACTGGCCTTTTGCCCCCGCGAGAACAGGGGAATCCCCGGGCATGCCGGCAACCCTGCCCGCCAATTGGTGGGGCCGGGGCGGCGGGGCCTAGCCCATTTAAGGCCAGGCACGTCCGGGGACCGCCCTCTTTGCCCCGTTCCAGCTCACCGGTTATCCCATCCCAACCACCCTTTAGGCTTAGCTAGATATGACCTTGCTATGGACTTCGGTTGGTCGCCGCAAGGGGCCTGGTAGGAATTTTTCCAACTTGGCGCACTTCCAGCCTTTTGGTTTTTTCGCCTACCTCGTAGCAAACGTCACAACTTCTCAGTATTGGCGGTTAGGCATTGGCAGGGGTAATTGTTATGCAAATGAGGGGGGAAGGAAGCGCCATCACCTTCCCCCAATGAAAATGGGTAGTCCGGTAGAGGACGCCGGGGGGCGTTGCCTTGTCCGAAACCTAGGAAGGTAAGGGCCTCCGGCACGCCCCCGAGCGGTGACACCCGTGGGATCTTAGTTGGTGTACTTCAACAGGACTCCCACGGCTGGTGGTTAACCCTTCCCGGTCTCCATGCCGGGTAGTCGATAGGAGCCAATGCCTAAGGCCAATACCTTTCAATTGTGTAATCAATAAAGTTGTGGCCTTTTTTATGCTCATTAACCCAGTGTTTCCCAACCTTTTTTGGGCAAAGGCACACTTGTTTCATGAAAAAAATCTCGAGGCACACCACCATTACAGCCCCGTGACGTCAGCGCGCAGCGTCACGCCGGGAGGGACATGAATTGCTAGCAAATTACATAATCACCTCCTTGAGGGCTGGCTCATCTTCTCCGAAGGCAGAACCCCATTAATTAACAGCACAGACTCACACCATAGCCAAGACGAGGGGGAAAAACCTCAGTCATGCACAGTCATGCACATGTGGGGGCTAAATGAGGACGAAGACCGGGCAGAGAGCAGGGTTCAAATCACCCCACCTGGCCAGGACAATCCCTGGGTGCTCCCTTGGGCCACTCGCCTGACCCACCTCGCAGGGCTGTTGTTGCGAGGATAACACGGGGAGAACCACGCGCGCCCCCGGGAGCTCCTTGGAGGAGAAAGCGGGCGATGAATGCAATGCACGAAATATATGAGAGGCGACCAGGTTTTGCAGATGAGGGGCCCCCGCCAGCCTCCGCTTCCAACACCCGGCGCAACGACGCCGAAGTTTCTCCCCGGGCTCGGCTCGGGGAGCAGCGCTGCTCCCCCCGGCTCCCCTTTGCCCTCCCGGCTCTCTCTGCCGCCCACTGGGGACCCCCCTCACCTGCCAAGTCCGGAGCGCCGGTGGAAGTTGCATGCATGCATGCAGGGCGCCGCGTTGCCATTGCATTGTACTGCACTCCATGCAACGCCTGCACACATGCATTGCCTTGCACGCACGCCAAGGGGTCTCCCCGCGGTCCGATGCGTCCCCTCCGGCGCGGATACAGCATTGCAAAAATAACCCCCCCCCCCGACGCAGCCCTACCTGGGGGGCAGCCTCCGCCTCCGCCGCTCCGCCTCCGCGGGGATCCCCGGGCTCCATCCTGCCGCCCGATCTCCGCGGGGGCGCAGGCAGGCTGCGTGGGGTCCACGCGGAAGAGCCCCTGCCCGCCCAGCCGCCGCCACCACGCTCATTCCATGGCCGGGAGAAGAGCGCTTCAAACAAAACGCCCGGCCCGCCAGGCCACGCTGGGAAACGTAGTTTGTGCACCCCGCGCGGGCGCGGAGCCCAAGGGCGAGGGGACTACGGATCCCGGCAGCCCCCGCGCCGGGGACGGAGGGGGAGAGGCCGGGTGCAGGGATGGAGGGACGGGTGGGCGAGCGAGTGAGTGAGTGGCAGCCGCCAAGCCTTGGTCGAGAGCCAGGAAGGGCCTCCCCGGAGGAGGAGGAGGAGGAGGAGGAGGGAGGCGCAGAGCGGGAGGGAGGGAGGGAACCCCAGGGGTCATCTAGTGAGGGCGCCCCAATCGAAAATTTGACTTAAAAAAAAAATCTTTCGAATTTTTTAATTTTTCCCACGGCACACCAGGCAACATCTCGCGGCACACTAGTGTGCCGCGGAACAGTGGTTGGGAAACACTGCATTAACCTTAAATATTGTGTCCCGTGTCTTTATTTCACAAGGGGGAGGGGACTTGCCACGCAATCCAAGATTCTTCTTTCTATGTAGTTGGAAACCAAAATAACCTGTTTGGCTTTCTTTAGGCTTATTACACTTCGCTTTGCTATTTGTGGGTGAATGAACACCGAAAGAGCAATCAAAGCTTATTCGTCCTTTTTCTATTGAGATGGAACCAAAACACCTATGCTTGATTTGGACTTATAACAAACATGTCATCTGCGATTTTTGGTTGAATGTGCATTCTAACCCCAAAAACACCAATTTGAAATAAGCCCAATTAGAGCTTTATCATCTTCTTTTTATGTAGATGGAACCCAAAACACCTTTTTGCTTTCGTTTGGGGTGATTCTGGCGCACACCCAAATAACACCATGCGAATTGAAAAAAGCCCAATCAAAGCATTCGTCTTCTTTCTACGCATATGGAAGCGAAAAGAAGGTGTTGTGTTATTTTGGTCTCATTACACACACTTTGCGATTTCTGTGTCAATGTGCATTAAAAGCAATGAACACGACATGAAGTAAGCGCAATCCAAGATTCTTCTTTCTATGTAGTTGGAAACCAAAACAACCTGTTTGGCTTTGTTTAGGCTTATTACACCGCTTTGCTATTTGTGAGTGAAGGAACACCGAAAGAGCAATCGAAACTTATTCGTCCTTTTTCTATTGAGAGGGAACCAAAACACCTGGGCTTGATTTGGGCTGGTAACAAACATTTCTGCGATTTTGGGTTGAATGTGCATTCTAACCCCAAAAATACCAATTTGAAATAAGCCCAATCAGAGCTTTATCATCTTCTTTTTATGTAGATGGAACCCAAAACACCTTTTTGCTTTCGTTTGGGGTGATTCTGGTGCACACCGAAATAACACCATGCGAATTGAAAAAAGCCCAATCAAAGTGTCAGGGAACTGACATCGGAGCAGAGGGGAGAGGCGGTGCTTCCCGATTCTGCAGAAGAAGGAACGAGTAAGGGTAGAGAGAGAAGGTCATCTGGGGAAGAATGTCCCGGTGACACCAGGAAGAAGGAAGAGGGAGGAAGCACCTCGGAGGATAGGCTCCGAGATGCTGGCACTGAAGGTAGTGAAGAGAGTGGAGGGGCACCTCTGGGCATGCCCACTCTGCGCAGAAGGGTTACGCGCAGAGAGGCGAGGCGAAGGGTGTCTGTCAATGAGCTTTTATGTTGGAGGAAATTTAGGAAACACCCACTCACGGATACGTCCAGCGACTGAGCAGCAGCAGCACCTAGGCTGCTCAGTCAGGGAAAGACACCACCAACTTCTAAGCAGTTTGGAATAGCTGGAGGTTTACACACAAGCAACCCCATTCCCGTGACAGCAATCCGTGAGTCCCTTACCTTGCTTGTGTGTAAGAGCACTGGGGAACAGTCATGAGTCAAACAGAAGGAGCAGGCGCAGGAGAGGGAGCCAGAGGCGGACAGAGTCTTGAGGAGAGAAACCGAGATCTGGAGAGGCAACTGGCTCTACTAGCGGCGCAGCTGGATGAAAGGAGGACGCATGACGCCCAGGGCAAGATTACCCCCATCGCAAGAAAGGTACCGGGACTTGTGCAGAAGTTTGGGGGCAACCCCAGAGATTACAACGCTTTTAAAACAGAAGTGCAGTATGCGTTGGACCTCCAGTACGATGACTTTGCCGACGATGGGGGAAGAGTTGCTTTCGTGGTGGGGCACCTGGAGGGGCGAGCTAGAGATTGGGTTCGACCCTTAATGGCAGCGGAGAACGCTGCCTTAAAGGACCTGAGAAAGTTCTTCTCCGCAATGGATCACATGTTTTCGAGCGATGTGGAATTGAGTGTGACGCGCAAAGAACTGATGGGGTGCAAACAGGGGAACCAGTCAGTGAGAGAGTACTGGTCGAGATTTGCTATGCTGATCCATAAACTTGGGTGGGATCTGAGTTCGGAACCTATTCAAATGTTGTTTGAGGAGGGCTTATCCCCTTGGGTGAGAGACGAACTTTCCCGCTCGCCCCGCCCTCAATCGATGGACCAGCTGACCAAGTTGGCGCTCACTGTGGGAGTCAGACAAGAGACACGCGCACTGGAAAGGCGGGAAGGGAGAGCTGAGCGTTGGCAGGAGAACCGGATTCCAGACATGCCAGCGTCGGCAGTGCCGCCCAAGGAGCCAATGGAGATTGGAGGAGTGAGCGCGCGCGGATTTTCAAACTCCAGCGAGGTGCGTAAGAAGGAGGGGAAAACCAATAAGAGGTGTTTCCTATGCCAGCAGCCGGGACATTTTGCCAGAGCATGCCCTCAGAAGAAGGCGTGGCAAGGAATGGTGGGGGCAGTGGGGAGTGAGGAGGAAAAGAAGGAGGCACCGGGAAACGGCAAGGCTTGGCTGCAGGAAAAAGGGCACAGCAGCCAGGCGGGCAACCAGTAGTAGTGCCCAAACCAGACCCCCCCCCCCGAGCAGCCATCGCAATAGAGGTGGTGCTAGAACTCCCAAACGGACACCCCATCAAAGTGAAGGCGCTGCTGGATTCAGGCAGCTCTTGCAACTTCTTTAGCAAGGATTTTGCGCTAGAACACCAGCTACAGGTGGTGCCTTTAGAACATCCCCTGCAAGTAACCACGATAGATGGGAGAGAACTTTTGGGAGGGGATGTAACCCACCAGACCCCTCCCATGAAAATGACGGTTTCCAGACACACTGAGACCATTGCCTTCCACGTAGCCACCCTGGCAGGACCACCCATCATACTGGGAATGAGTTGGCTGGCACTGCACGACCCAGTAGTAGGGTGGCACCAGCGGACAGTCAACTTTGGGTCAGCTCACTGCGTAGAGCATTGCCACGGAGGGGAAACCTCGAGGATGGCAGTAGCCAGGGTGGCAGGGATGGTGGTGGGGGGGAAAGGGAGAGTACCACCTCAGTATGCGGACTTGGAAGAAGTCTTCAGCGAGAAGGAGGCGGATCGGCTACCCCCCCACAGGCCCTTTGACTGCCAGATCAACTTGCTCCCAGACGCTCAGCTGCCAGTGGGCAAGCTGTACGCCATGTCAGATAGGGAGATGCAGGAATTGCGGAAGTTTATTGACAAGAACCTGAAGCGAGGGTTCATAAGGGAATCGAGGGCGGTGGGGGGTAGTCCAGTGTTCTTTGTGGACAAGAGAGACTCTCATGAGCCCAGGCTCGTAGTGGACTACCGTGGATTGAACAGGGTGTCGGAACCAGTGACCTTCCCAATGCCCAGAATTGATGACATTTTGGCCAGGGTAAGGAAGGGGAAGATTTTTGCCAAGTAGGACCTTCGGGGGGCGTACAACTTGATAAGGATGAAGGAGGGGGATGAATGGAAAACCACCATGTTCACCCCTCTGGGAGCCTTTGAGTACTTAGTTATGCCCTTCGGATTACAATCGGGATCGAGCACCTTTCAAGCTTTCATGCACCACGTGCTGGGGTCCCTGCTGTACAAGAATTGTGTGGCTTTTCTGGACGACGTACTCATCTACTCAGAGAATGAGGAGCAGCATGTGAAAGACGCCAGAGAAGTGCTGAAAAGGCTGCAGGAGCATCAGCTGTGGGTCAAACTGGAGAAATGCCAATTCTATGCACGAGAGGTGGAGTTCCTGGGCTACAGGTTGTCAGCGAAGGGTCTGGCCATGGACCCAGGCAAGGTGCAGGCCGTGCTAGAATGGAAGCCTCCCAAGAACCGGAAGGATGTACAGAGGTTTTTGGGGTTTGAAAATTTTTACCGGAAGTTTATCCAGAACTTCGCTCATTTAACAGCACCCATAACAGATTGTCTCAGCAGCAAGAAGAAGTTCGTATGGACGGAGGAGGCCCAAAGTTCCTTTGAAAAGCTCAAGAAGGCGTTTGCGTCGGAAGAGCAGCTCCTGCACGTGGATCTGCGGAAGCCGATAAGGCTAGAGACGGACGCATCAGACAGAGCTGTAGGGGGGATATTGCTTCAGCAGGCAAATGGGGAGTGGAAACCGTGTGCCTTCTTTTCCAGGAAGCTTAACAAGTCGGAGCAAAACTACACAGTGTACGATCGAGAACTGCTGGCAATTCACGAGGCTTTTCGACGGTGGTGACATTTTCTCATAGGCGCACAGCACAAGGTCCAGGTGTGTACTGACCACAAGAACCTGGAATATTGGAGAACGGCAAGAGTGCTCAACCAACGACAGGTGCGGGGGGCTCAAGAGTTTTCCAAGTTTAATTTTGAAATTAGGTACGTGCCCGGGAAGGAAAATGTCAGAGCAGATGCCCTCTCTCGCAAGCCTGAATACGAGGAAGGGGAGGGAGGACCAGAAGCACGACATGTCATTCCCGAGGACAAATGGGTGTGTGGGGGAGTGTTCGTCGGGAGGCAAGAGCTAGCCGGGTTGACGAGGGATGATCAATATGCACAAACCAAAATGCGAGAAATTGATATCACTGGGGAAACTCGGGGGGGGGGTTCGAAGTAAAGGACGGAGCATTGTACTATAGAGGGGTCTTGTACATACCTGAGGGGGAATTGAGAAACAGAATACTCAAACAGATGCATGACAACCCCACGGCAGGACATTTTGGACAACATAAAACTATGTTACTAGTCACCAGGCAGTTTTGGTGGCCACGGATGAGAGAGGATGTGAAGCAGTATGTACGAGGGTGCCAGGTTTGCCAGAGAGCGAAGGGGGAGAGGTCGGCACCTGCGGGGTTACTGGAACCCTTACCTACACCAGAGAGACCATGGGAGGTGGTATCAATTGACTTTATGACTGATCTACCCAAAGCCAGGGGGAAAACGGCAGTTATGGTGGTAGTTGATTTGATGACAAAAATGTGCCATTTTATTGCGTGCTCGCATGCGGTGACTGCAGAAGAAACGGCCAAGTTGTTTGTAGAGCATGTTTTCAGGTTGCATGGCGCCCCCTTGAGGATTTTATCCGACAGAGGCCAGCAATTCACGTCCCGATTCTGGAGAAAGCTTATGAGTCTGCTGGACGTGGAGGTGGTGTTCTCAACGGCCAGGCATCCGGAGACCAATGGACAGGCAGAGAGAGTGAACAGCGTGCTGCAACAATATCTACGCTGCTACGTCAACGAGAGGGAGAATGATTGGGTGGACAAATTAGCGTTGGCTGAGTTTGCATACAATAACGCAGAACATGTGTCTACAGGGATGAGTCCGTTTATGGCAAATTACGGGTGCCACCCCAGGGCTTTCCCAGGGGAAGGGGAGGGAAGTTGGAGTGTTCCCGCAGCGGAGGAGTTTGTGGAAGAGATGCAGGCTTTACACCAACAGCTTAAGTTAAACCTGGAGAGAGCCAAAGAAGTGTATAAGCGGCAGGCAGACTGGCACCGCAGGGAGGGGGAAAACATAGGAGTGGGGGACCAGGTGTGGTTGTCCACCAAAGGGTTACCGTTCAAAGGAGGGTGCAAGAAGCCAAAGAGGCTGGGACCATTCCAAGTAGTTCAGCAAGTTAATCCGGTGACCTTTAGGCTCAAATTGCCATCTCACATGAAACTGCACCCTGTGTTTCACAGGTCCTTACTTTCACCTTTCAGGGAAGGGAGGGAGTGTCTGGGTCAGCAAAATGAAGCACCCTTGCATCCACAGATGGAGGAAAGGGAACTCAGTGGACATTCAGCTGAGATTCTCGATTCCAGGTGGAAAGGGGGGAGGGTGGAGTATTTGGTGGCATGGGAGGGGGAGCCAGATGAGGAAAACGCATGGGTCCCAGCAGAAGAAATGAGGGATGAGTACCTGCAGGAGGAGTTTCATAGCAGGTACCCGAGAAAGCCCAAACCACCAGAGAGATTTTGGAGGGAGCAATTTGGCACCACCAATGAGGAGGAAGAGTTTGAGGGTTTTCCCACCTCCGAAGAGGAGGTAGGGGGTTGGCCAGAAGAAGAATCCGATTGGGAAGAGGGGAGAGACAGCAGCAAATGGAGAGGGGTGTTTGAATCGTCAGATGGAGAGGAGAGTTCTTTCCGCGGGTTTCCTGCGTCACCGTCAGAGGGAAGGACGGGGGGAGGGGAGGGCCCTGGGAGGGAGGTGGATGTCAGGGAACTGACATCGGAGCAGAGGGGAGAGGCGGTGCTTCCCGATTCTGCGGAAGAAAGAACGAGTAAGGGTAGAGAGAGAAGGTCATCTGGGGAAGAATGTCCCGGTGACACCAGGAAGAAGGAAGAGGGAGGAAGAATCTCGGAGGAGAGGCTCCGAGATGCTGGCACTGAAGGTAGTGAAGAGAGTGGAGGGGCACCTCTGGGCACGCCCACTCTGCGCAGAAGGGTTACGCGCAGAGAGGCGAGGCGAAGGGTGTCTGTCAAGGAGCTTTTATGTTGGAGGAAATTTAGGAAACACCCACTCACGGATACGTCCAGCGACTGAGCAGCAGCAGCACCCAGGCTGCTCAGTCAGGGAAAGACACCACCAACTTCTAAGCAGTTTGGAACAGCTGGAGGTTTACACACAAGCAACCCCATTTCCCGTGACACAAAGCTTATTCGTCTTCTTTCTACGCATATGGAAGCGAAAAGATGGTGTTGTGTTATTTTGGTCTCATTGCACACACATTGTGATTTCTGTGTCAATGTGCATTAACAGCAAAGAACACAACATGAAGTAAGCGCAATCCAAGATTCTTCTTTCTATGTAGTTGGAAACCAAAACAACCTGTTTGCCTTTGTTTAGGCTTATTGCACTTCGCTTTGCTATTTGTGGGTGAATGAACACCGAAAGAGCAATCAAAACTTATTCGTCCTTTTCCTATTGAGAGGGAACCAAAACACCTGGGCTTGATTTGGGCTGGTAACAAACATTTTTGCGATTTTTGGTTGAATGTGCATTCTAACCCCAAAAACTGTTGTAATTGCAGAGTCCTGTGCACAACGGAATGATGAGCAGTACGTGCCACATGCTTAATGTTGCTTTATTTTCAGTTCAATGTAGAGAAATTACAAACATGCATCTTGCCTCTGCGGGAGCAGAGAAGCAACCGTCCTTCTCCTCGGAATGAAGAACACCGAGAGAGTCAGTGAAAAACAGGAAACCAGTGTACGTCACATCCAGTTTCCCATTCCCGTGGGAAAACCCGACAGTACTCTGACTGTGGAATGTAAACATTGTCTTGTGACAAGCACTTCGCTGCACAGTGAAGAGAGCAGAAACCAACATCCTCCCCCTTTCTGTGAACATCACTGGGCAGCGTGTTCGTACAACATCAGTACAAAGCCAACTTCTGTACATAGGTACAGTGTTGATCCCTTGATACAATCTTGGACAATACATCAGCAGGAATTTCATTACCTGGCATATAGGACACCGTTACGAGTCCCTTCTGAATATGTTCCCTAGCATGTTGCACCTTCAATTGCAAGTGCTTCGTGCTTTGCTTACAACCTTCCGAATTCAGCAAAGCCAAACATGCTTTGTTGTCCTGGTAAACCTGGATTGGACATTTGACAGGAATTCTCATGTCTTTGCACAATTGTAACAACCATTCACAATCCTTAAGTGAATAAGACAGTGCATTCAGTTCAGCTTCACAAGTACTTAAGCTAATTGTTGTTTGCTTCTTGCAAGACCAATCAAATAGACCCTGATTGTACATGTAGCAAACTCCAGACGTACTTTTCCTGTCTGCAGTGTCACTTCCAAAACTTGCATCTGCAAAAATCTCAAGACCACCAGACTTCTGATTGTTAAATCTCAGTCTGTAATGCATAGTGCCTTTTAAATAGCGTGCTATGCGTTTCAGAGCTTTCCAATCCTTAACAGTAGGATTGTTAACTTGTCTGCTTAGCAAATTACAGCTAGCAGCAATGTCAGGTCTTGAACATCTGGCAATGAAGTTTAGCTTGCCTAGCACACTTCTGTACAGTGTAGTGTCAGAAAATGCTTCTTCAGTGTCTTCTACCTGATAACCTGTTGTCATGGGTGTGTCTACAGGGTTAGCATCCATCAGGTTCAGTTTGCTTAACACATCAGCAATTTTTCGTGACTGGTGTACTAGAATGTTACCACTTTGATCTCTTTCTATTTCCAGAGATAGGTAGTTGTTTACCTCACCGAGATCTTTCATGTCAAAGTGCTCTTTGAGCTGAGCTAGGGCGTTATTGTACATTGTGACATCTTTCCAAAAGAATAAAATATCATCAACATAAAACAAACAATACAGCTTCTTTTGCCCCTCCTCTTTGACAAATACACATGGATCAGCTTTTCCTTGCTGAAAACCTAGAGAAAACAATGCTTCAGTGAGTTTTGTGTGCCAACACCGTGCACTTTGTTTGAGACCATAAAGGGACTTCTTTAGAGCACAAACAAATCCCTGTTTTACCTGTACGCCATCAGGTGGAAGCATATAAAGTGATTCACCTAGAGATCCGTACAAAAACGCTGTATTCACATCGTGGTGACTAATGTGTAGATTTTCCTCTGCAGCTAGCTTGAGCATAAGCCTAATGCTCTCATATCTCACAGTGGGTGAGTAGGTCTCGTGATAGTCTTCACCTGGTACCTGTGCAAAACCTCTGGCTACCAATCTGGCTTTGTGTCTGACTATCTTGCCATTTTGATCAGTCTTCGCTTTGAAGACCCATTTGCTTCCAAGCAGTTTCATTCCTGGAACTACTGGAACTAGCTCCCATGTTTTGTTCCTTTCTAAGGAATCAAGCTCAGCCTTCATGGCATTTAACCATGGCTCAGCTTCCTTAGAATCCAAATCCTGGATTTCTTGGAAACTTGAAGGTTCAAATACCTTCTTGGAGCTTTTAACAGCTGCTACTGCTGTCTTAGCAAATTCATCAGCAAATCTCTTTGGAGGTCTGCCTTTTGTGGTTCTTTGTGACCTGCGAATTAGCCTTTGGTCTTCAACACTTTCCTCTTCCTTCTTAGGAGAAAAGTGGCCTATTGTGAACAATGGTTCTTCCAATTCCTGATCAGAGCTTTCAGAGGGTCGCATAGAGGCTTTCGCACTCTTGAAATCCTCTGAAGTATCCGATTCAGATTCAGACTCAGAATCAGAACCTTCATCAGTGGGTGTGGGTTGCTGTCGCTGCTTTTGCTGTTGCTTATCCTCAGTCTCATCACTGTCATCAGGATAACATTGAAAAATTCCCACATTCTCCCCCCACTTGGCATTGTACTCAACACTTCTTGTGAGCTTAATTGTCTTAGAGTCAGTCATCATTATTCTGTAAGAACCTTTCTGATAACCTAGAAAGATACCATGCAATCCACGCTTGCCTAACTTGGAGCTTTGTGGTGAGTGAACCCACATGTCAGAACCAAAAATTTTCATGTGCTTGATGTATGGTTTCTTGCCAAACATTTTCTCATAGGGGGTACAACCAATCGCTGAAGATAATCTGCGATTGTAACTGTAAACAAAACACGAGAGAGATTCGGCCCAATAACTCTCTGGAAGATTGGCATCATGCAGCAAGGTTTTTAACCCTTGAAGCAATGTCTGATTTGCCCTTTCGCAAAGTCCATTCTGCCATGGCGAGCGAGGACTGGACAAATCGTGTTGAATTCCTTTCTCAGTCAGAAAAGCTTCAAACTGCTGAGAAGTGAATTCTCCCCCGCGATCAGTGAAAAGAGTTTTTATCTTTTTACCATGCACATTTTCCAACCAAGCACAGAATTCCTTAAACCTTTGAAAAGCCTCTGATTTCTGCTTGAGATTGTACACATAAATATACCTGGAAAATGCATCAATGAGAACCATGAAGAACCTATTTCCACCCAAAGAGGGCGATAGTGGACCAACTAAATCAGCATGAACAACCTGGTATGGTTCTGTAGCTTGCCTACTAGACACCTTACCTTTCGCAGCCATTTTCACCTTGTTTGCTGCGCATGCTTTGCACTTCATGTGGTACCTGCAGGGTTTAATAGTCATACCTTCAACCAAGGCAGGAATTTTAGATACTGCCTCAAAATGCAAATGACCAAATTTTCGGTGAAAATCATGAATACATCCTGCATGCAAACTTTTGTTAGAACCTGCAATGCAACAAGTATCATTCTGCACAACATCATCATAATACAATACAAACAAACGATCAACATTTTCAGCATGCAATACATAATCGTCTTTCTTTGTGATGGTGCATTTCTTGTTCTTGAAGGAAACGTCAATGTTCCGTTCATTCAGCTGCATCACACTTAGAAGATTGTGTGTGGCATCTGGAACGTACAGTACATCCTGTATCGATAAGTCCAAACTGTGAAGTACAACAGTTCCGTAGCCTTGACTGGGGATCGTGTGGTCATCCGCCTGGTGAATCGCACCTTCCTGCGGTGTAAAAGACACGAACAGTCGCTTATCGTTGCACAGGTGGTGGGTAGCTGCTGAATCAACAACGAAGAAAGATCTAGACGTCTTCTGGACCTTTGCAACCTTTGGAGTGAAGCGTGAGACCATTGCCTTGTGCTGCGTTGTCCTGGACACCGGACCTTTGCCTTTGCTTTGGCCTTTTCCACGCGATGAACTTCCGCTGCGCTGCTCTGTCTTGGCCCTGGGATATTTGCATTCCCTCTTCATATGGCCTAGACGTCCACACGAGTAGCATTTCACTGCCTTCAAAGCTTTGGCGCCCTCTGGTGGTTCCACTGCACTCTGGGATGACGTCTGTGAAGACTCCCCCATACCCATGCAGCTAGCACCCCGGCGATCTGCTTCATTCTGGATCACGGCAGTAACATAGGCTACTGTGAGCTGAGCAGTTGGCTGAACAGCAATCTGAGTGGCAACGGACTCCCAACTTGGACCCAAAGAATGTAGTATCATAAAGGAATACACAGCCTCTGGAAAGTCGAGTCCTCTCTGTTGCAACTCATGTCTCAGATTTTGCATCTCCATCAGGTGTGTACTCACATCTCCACCTTCAGCAAGAGCCATACCATGCAGCTTGGCATAGTAGTACATTGAGGAACCAGCCTCTGTCCTCAAGTGAGCTTCTCTTAAAGTGTCCCAAATTTCTCTGGCTGTGGTCTTTCCACGCAACAGACAGAGCTCTTCTGGGGATACTATCAACGTAAGCGTTCCCCTTGCTTTGGAATCCTTTGTAGCCCATTCATCTGTAATTGGAGCTGGGGGGTTGTCTGTAATAACATTAAACAGACCTTCCTTCCGCAGAACAGCCTCTGCATAAAGTACCCAGTCCGTATAATTTTTCTTATTGAGCTTAGGAATCCCAAAAGCATCAGCCAGCTTTGCATTAGCCATCATTGCTACTTTAATCAAGCTGCGTCACAGTACAGCTGCTTCCAAAAGCACTTGTGAAAAGTACTTTCGCTTTCCCAGCCACCAAGCCTGTGAGCCTGTGACTTAGTGCCTTTGCCTGTATCGCGGCAAAAACGGCTTCAAAAGTTCAAAATCCAGCCATAAAACCATAAACTAGAAGCTGGCAGGCTGCCCGCAGCATGAGCACATACCTCCATCAATCAAACTTGACGCGCAGAGCAGATAACGCCGATCCGTTTGTCTGTTCCTCTGCCGGCATTCCGACTCGACTTCTGGAGTCTCCATTCTTCAGTTTGATTGCGTCTTTCTGGGCCCGGAACCAAAAATGTTGTAATTGCAGAGTCCTGTGCACAACGGAATGATGAGCCGTACGTGCCACATGCTTAATGTTGCTTTATTTTCAGTTCAATGTAGAGAAATTACAAACATGCATCTTGCCTCTGCGGGAGCAGAGAAGCAACCGTCCTTCTCCTCGGAATGAAGAACACCGAGAGAGTCAGTGAAAAACAGGAAACCAGTGTACGTCACATCCAGTTTCCCATTCCCGTGGGAAAACCCGACAGTACTCTGACTGTGGAATGTAAACATTGTCTTGTGACAAGCACTTCGCTGCACAGTGAAGAGAGCAGAAACCAACAAAAACACCAATTTGAAATAAGCCCAATCAGAGCTTTATCATCTTCTTTTTATGTAGATGGAACCCAAAAAACCTTTTTGCTTTCGTTTGGGGTGATTCTGGTGCACACCCAAATAACACCATGCGAATTGAAAAAAGCCCAATCAAAGCTTATTCGTCTTCTTTCTACGCATATGGAAGCGAAAAAATGGTGCTGTGTTATTTTGGTCTCATTACACACACTTTGCAATTTCTGTGTCAATGTGCATTAACAGCAAAGAACATGAAATGAAGTAAGCGCAACCCAAGATTCTTCTTTCTATGTAGTTGGAAACCCAAACAACCTGTTTGGCTTTCTTTAGGCTTACTACACTTCGCTTTGCTATTTCTGGGTGAATGAACACCTGTAATGGTTGGGAGTTACTCGTGCGTAATCCTGCTCCGTTTGAGCATCGGATTGCCTGGTTAAACCCTCCGGGCTACGCAGCCCATATTAGCGTGGCTGCACTTAGTCACTTGTAGAATCTGACTGTGGGCGTTTCTTAAAGCGTTGCCGACATAAGAGTTGTTTGACGCCCAATCGTTTCCGCCTCTCACTGCGCGGGAGTCTCCTGCGCAGGGTGGGCGTGGGCAGCGGGGTGCTTGGGCTCTCCTCGCTAACTTCCAATGAAGAGTCTTGGAGCCCCTGCACCTCCCTGTCCTGTTGCTCTCCTGGATCCCTGGTGTTACACTCATTCTCTTCCCCTTCTTCCCGGCTAAGTCTCCCTCTAGTGCTAGGACCTTCCCCTGCAGAATCCGAGACCCTCTCCTTCTCCCGTGCCTCTGATGGCAGTTCCCTGACAACACCGAAAGAGCAAACGAAGCTTATTCGTCCTTTTTCTATTGAGAGGGAACCAAAACACCTATGCTTGATTTGGGCTGGTAACAAACATTTCTGCGATTTTTGGGTGAATGTGCATTCTAACCCCCAAAACACCAATTTGAAATAAGCCCAATCAGAGCTTTATCATCTCCTTTTTATGTAAATGGAACCCAAAACACCTTTTTCCTTTCGTTTGGGGTGATTCTGGCGCATACCCAAATAACACCATGCGAATTGAAAAAAGCCCAATCAAAGCTTATTCGTCTTCTTTCTACGCATATGGAAGCGAAAAAATGGTGTTGTGTTATTTTGGTCTCATTACACACACTTTGCGATTTCTGTGTCAATGTGCATTAACAGCAAAGAACACGACATGAAGTAAGCGCAATCCAAGATTCTTCTTTCTATGTAGTTGGAAACCAAAACAACCTGTTTGGCTTTGTTTAGGCTTATTACACTTCGCTTTGCTATTTCTGGGTGAATGAACACCGAAAGAGCAAACGAAGCTTATTCGTCCTTTTTCTATTGAGATGTTACCATATGTTTACGTATACTTGATTTTGTCAGTATCTCAGCTCACAGTCAGAGGTAAACTGGCCTTCACGGGCAAACTGAGTGAGATACTTGTTTACCTTCCGTCTGCTACTCCCGGCAGGCTAGGTCGTAAACCGGCGATTCTCCTCGTTAGATGTGAGGAGAACACACCCTCTGCTTCTCTCTCCTTGCTTCCCCCCCCCAGGGAGGGGAAATGAGACAGACAGGAGTCCTATTTACATATCTTTTATTCCTGTCATTCAGCAGTACAAAGAAACGTGACTGCACCCTTCAGACTCCATCAGAAGAGTCATAACTCCTCCCCTGTGCTTCCAGCACAGGTCAGATGACACTCTGAGCTAACATCCGGTGCTCAGTACAGAGAATAGACTCCCCCTTTTCCCCAACAGTACAGTTTGAAACAACAACATCCTGTAACACCTGCAGCTGGCTTTTGCCTTGGTGCTTTTTCCCAACATCCTCCCCCAAAAGCATCAATAGGCAAAACATGATTAGAAAACAAACAGTTGTTATACATATAACAGTCCCCTGTTGTTTCAGTTCCACCCTTGGAACTCCCCACCACTGGTTTCACCAGTGTACCTCTTGTCAGGAAAAAGCACCAACGCAAAAGCCAGCTCCAGATGGCTGGAATGCAAAACAGGATGTTATGTTTTGCAGATGTACTGTTGGGGAAAAGGTGGAGCCTATTCTCTGTACTGAGCACCGGATGTTAGCTCAGAGTGTCATGTGACCTGTGCTGGAAGTACAGGGGAGGAGTGTGTGTCTCTTCTGATGGGGTCTGAAGGGAACAGTCGCATTTCTATGTATTGCTGAGTGACAGGAATAAAACATGTAAAAGGGCTCCTGTCTGTCTCATTTCCCCTCCCTGGGGAGAATGCAGGGAGGGAGGGAGAAGCAGAGAAGCAGAGGGTGTGTTCTTCACGTCTGATTGATGAGAAGAATCGCCGGGTTTGTTTACCTAGCCTGTCGGGGTCGCAGACGGAAGGTAAACACAGTATCTCGCTCAATTGCCACGGGGGAGGCCAGGTACCTCTGACTGTGAGCGAAGATACTAACATATGGTAGCAGAGGATGGTTGTGATTCATCGGACATCTGCATGAGAGGCTGGTGGATTGTCCTCCTCTGCTCCAAGGCAGAAGGCAAGCGTCTGAGAGAAGCCAGAGGCTCAACAGACGGCTGGTGGAAAGAAGAGGTGTTTTCCACAGCAACAAAACTCAAGGTGTGCTGCATATCGGGCTAAAAGTGTGAACGCAGGTTGATTAATTCCCTGGTTCACGGGGGAGTTGCGTTGGAAAAATACAGCTCCGGGAGAAAGGCCTGCAGCTTGGAAGCTGAAGCCTGCATTCCACAAATTCCTGTGGTTAAGATAAGAAGTCCTGAATGCACTCTTGAGTGGAAAGTTACTGGCTACGCAGCTGCATTGTGAGGCTGGGAAAGCGAAACTAAGCCATGGAGTGTTTTGGCTACAAGCTTTACGTGCTCTTGGAAAGGGACTTTCCGTAGCACCCAGCGTTTTGCTGCCAGGTGCTAAAAGCATAAACAACCTGCAGTTTCCCTGCTTGAGAAAGAAAAAAACAACTGTTGGATTTTACAGCTTGCTTGACAGTGTGAGCTAAAGACTTGGCTTCAAGATGGATGCCAAGA
This sequence comes from Podarcis bocagei, assembly GCF_964188305.1. Classification (NCBI taxonomy): domain Eukaryota; kingdom Metazoa; phylum Chordata; class Lepidosauria; order Squamata; family Lacertidae; genus Podarcis; species Podarcis bocagei. The sequence continues at coordinate 95,873,325 of NC_138131.1, read as the reverse complement.
AGGGAGCGCTGCCTTGCCCACCTCCCTTAACCAATGACAATTATTCATCTTGGTCTGTAAAGATGAAGGCCCTGCTGCAGAATCAGAGGCTTTTTGATGTAATTGAAAACCCCATCCCTGCAGCAGCAACCAGAGGTTGGGAATCACAGAACATGAGGGCCAGGACTGCTATAATTCTGTGTGTCTCAGATCAGCAGCTTGTGCATATCCAGCATTTAGAAAATGTGAAAGAGGTTTGGGACACGCTGCGTACAACGCATCAGAGAGATGCTGGTTCTTCAGCGTTGCTGTATTTTGAGAAGTTGACCAATCTGAGACTTGCGCCTGATGGAGATGTTCAAGCGCACCTGACAGAAATGAAGTTTCTGCGTCAACAGATGGTGGAACGCAATTTCCGTCTACAGGAGGAAGTGTTTTGCTTCATGATGATAAACAGCCTTAATCGCACCTACAAGGTTGTTGCCAGTCAGCTTGGTTCCCTACCGGCTCAAGACCTAACCGCGGAAAGAGTGTGTGCCGTGGTCCTGAATGAACATGACAGACTTGCTGCACTGGAAGTGAAGGACAGGGGGAGGGAAGAACAGAGTTCTAATTCCCCCACTGTTGAATCTACTGGAGAGCATGGTGTAGCATTGAGTGCTGTCCGATGCTACAATTGTGGACAGACTGGGCATCTACAGCGAAACTGTAGGCAGCCGCGCCAGTCAAAAGGAGCGAAGAACAGCTCTACGAAGCCTGAGGCGTCAGGCAAAAGCCGTACCAAGTGTCAGGTGAAACCTGCAAAGGCTATGATGGCGAAAGGAACCACGCCAGTTGTTGGGAACGCCTTTATAATCGACACTGGATGTACAAAACATTTATGCCCACACAGACAACTGTTTTCGACGTTGAAGAAGCAAAGCTTCACTGTGAAACAGGCCAACGGTCAAGAGTTGGAAGCGACCGGAATTGGAACTGTGTATCTTGAGAGTCTGAACTTGACTATAAGCGATGTTTACCTGGTTCCAGAACTGAAATTTAATCTGCTGAGCATGTCGCAGATTGCAAAGAAAGGACTGAAACTGTCCTATGATGCTAAAAGCTGCAAGATCTACAAAGATGGAGAACTGTTTCTTACTGCCAAAGAGAAAGATGGACTGTATTTGTTGTCTTTTGATCAAAGTGATTACATGAAATGTAATTCTTCTGATTCTAACGAAATCTCTCTTGCAGGTGTGACCAGTGTGAGCACCAGGAAGGTGACCAAGAAGGTCGACAGAGCATTTCAGCGGGTGTATGCTGATGTGATTGGTCCTCTAGAACCATCTAGGGGCAATGCAAAATATTACCTTTTGTGTGTGGATTGTTTCACTAATTATTCTTGGGTTTATATGATGGAGAAACCGCAGGAAACTTTAGAAAAGTTTCAGGAGTTTTGTGACAAGGTTAAGAATATGCATGATGCTAACATTGATTGTCTTTTCACAGATGAGCAGCAAATTTTTCTGTTACAGAAGTTTCAGAAGTTCCTGGATGGAAAAGGGATAGACCACAAAATTGCTGTTTCAGCCGAAGCATGGAACAGAGGGGTCTGTGTTAGAGTGAACAAAGAATTGCAAAAGGGGATGCATGCGCAATTGCTTAGTTCACATTTGCCACATGAATATTGGGCCGAATCTCTAGCGTCCTATCTTCATGTGTGGTTGAGAAAAGTCTCAACAGAGTTGGGATGTTCTCCTTTTGAGAAGCTGTTCAATAGAAAACCTTCTGTTGCCTATTTTAAGGTTTTTGGGTCTCATGTGAGAACAGAAGCTCCAGGTGGAGTAAAGAGTGCCAGAGGCATTTTTGTGGGATATGAAAAGGGTCTCTACAGAGTAATTTTGTCTGAATCTGGTCAGGTGATTCTCACAAAGTTTCTAGAAAGTGCTCCTGAACAAGAGCGGGTTGTACAACACACATTTCCCACAGGAAACGATTCAGATGATGATGATTTTTCTGATGTCACAGATTACAGTGGTACTGATGATGACACTGATAGCTCAGAGAGTTCAGTTGTAACAGTCATTGAGAGAAAATCTCACACAATGGATAGACCTTCACAGGTGAAGGAAGAACCACTGAATGCTACTGGTTCTCAACAAAGTCCAGAGGTTGAACCAGTAAGCACAGAGGATCAGAACCTCGTACGCAGGTCTGAGAGAGTTACAAAGGGTGTACCACCAAAGAGGTACTCAAAAGAGTTTGCTAACTTAGCTGTTGCATGTGTTGCTATTGTTAACAACTCAAAGCAGGTTAAAGCAGTGTCTAAGTCAGAGACAAAGACACAACAGAGAGTAGCTAGCCAATGTAATGCAGAAGCACTCATTCCTTGGAAGCCAGACAACCAGAGAGGTACACTGGTGAAACCAGTGGTGGGGAGTTCCAAGGGTGGAACTGAAACAACAGGGGACTGTTATATGTATAACAACTGTTTGTTCTCTTCTCTGGATCATGTTTTGCCTATTGATGCTTTTGGGGGAGGATGTCGGGAAAAAGCACCAAGGCAAAAGCCAGCTCCAGATGGCTGGAATGTAAAACAGGATGTTGTGTTTTGCAGATGTACTGTTGGGGAAAAGGTGGAGCCTATTCTCTGTACTGAGCACCGGATGTTAGCTCAGAGTGTCATGTGACCTGTGCTGGAAGTACAGGGGAGGAGTGTGTGTCTCTTCTGATGGGGTCTGAAGGGAACAGTCGCATTTCTATGTATTGCTGAGTGACAGGAATAAAACATGTAAAAGGGCTCCTGTCTGTCTCATTTCCCCTCCCTGGGGAGAATGCAGGGAGGGAGAGAGAAGCAGAGAAGCAGAGAAGCAGAGAAGCAGAGGGTGTGTTCTTCACATCTGATTGATGAGAAGAATCGCCGGGTTTGTTTACCTAGCCTGTCGGGGTCGCAGACGGAAGGTAAACACAGTATCTCGCTCAATTGCCACGGGGGAGGCCAGGTACCTCTGACTGTGAGCGAAGATACTAACACCTCTCTGGTTGTCTGGCTTCCAAGGAATGAGTGCTTCTGCATTACCTTGGTTAGCTACTCTCTGTTGTGTCTTTGTTTTTTTTTTTTATAAAATTTTTTATTGCGTTTCTTTCCATAGGTTAACAGATTTGTTTACATAGCAACATGCAAGAAACATTTTTTATATATGAAGAAAAATAAAAAAAAAAGAAAGAAGAAAAAGTTAAGAAACTTTCACAACGTCCTTCAACAGTTCGCTTTCTTTTTGGACCTCCTCACATCCTCTCAGCATTGCATTCATTATTCTAGCCAGTTCAGCAATTTGTTATCTTGTTTCCCATCTTATTATACCTTTGAGTTTATTATGTTACCAATTTCGAAAATTTGTAATTTAGTTTTAACACTCTTAATAAACATAATATTTTGTTTCTAATTTGTCTCGTTTTTTTCCATCAATACTTACTTTATCATTTACTTAGATAAATTGCAGAAGCATAACGTTTCTTAATCGTGCACAATCTTAACATTCAAACAACTTATAATATTTTTGCAAATAGTCCTTAAATTTTTTCCAGTCCTCCTCCATTGTTTCTTCGCTCAGATCTCGAATTCTGCCAGTCATTTCTGCCAACTCCATATAGTCCATCAGCTGCGTCTGCCAGTCCTCCAGTGTGGGTAAATCTGGTGTCTTCCAGAACTTTGCAATAAGAATCCTAGCTGCTGTGGTTGCATACATAAACAAGGTTCTGTCCTTCTTTGGCACCTTCCGGTCCACCATGCCCAGGAGAAAGGCCTCTGGTTTCTTAGAAAAGGTATATCTGAATACCTTTTTCAGCTCATTATGTATCATTTCCCAAAAGGCCTTTACTTTCGGGCAGGTCCACCAGAGGTGAAAGAATGTCCCTTCTGCCTCCTTGCATTTCCAACACTTATTATCAGAAAGATGATATATTTTAGCCAACTTGACTGGGGTCATGTACCACCGGTATACCATTTTCATAATGTTCTCTTTCAAGGCACTACATGCCGTGAATTTCATACCGGTGTTCCATAACCTTTCCCAGTCCTCAGACATAATGTTGTGTCCTACATCCTGTGCCCATTTTATCATAGCAGATTTAACTGTTTCATCCTGTGTGTTCCATTTAAGCAGCAAGTCATACATCCTCGAAAGTACCTTAGTCTTTGGTTCTAGTAACTCCGTCTCCAGTTTCGATTTCTCCAACTGAAAACCCGCTTTTTTATCCATTTTGAATACCTCTTGAATTTGAGCATAATGTAACCAATCTCGCACCTTGCCTTTTAGTTTGTCCTGGCTTTGGAGCTTCCAATTATCTCCAACTCTTTCAATCAATTCCCAATATTTTGGCCAGTAGGCCTCCATATTGGGCCTTTTTTTAGAAATCTTGGCTTCCACAGGTGATAACCACCTCGGGGTCTTACTTTCTAATAAATCCTTGTACTTCATCCAGACGGCAAAAATTGATTTTCTGACAATATGGTTTTTAAACAGTTTGTGAACCTTCGCCTTGTCATACCACAAGTATGCATGCCAACCATACACATTATCAAACCCTTCCAGATCTAGGACATCGGTGTTTTCCAACAGAAACCAATCCTTCAACCAGCAGAAGGCTGCAGCTTCGTAGTACAACCTTAAATCCGGCAGGGCAAACCCCCCTCTTTCTTTTGAGTCAGTTAGTATTTTAAATTTTATTCGGGGCTTTTTGCCCTGCCAGACAAACTTAGAGATATCCTTCTGCCATTTCCCAAAACATTCCATTCTGTCCACGACCTGAAGGGTTTGAAATAAGAATAACATTTTTGGCAAAACACACATCTTTATAGCTGCGATTCGGCCTGACAAGGCAAGTTTCAATCTTGACCAAATATCCAAGTCTTTTTTAATTTCCAGCCAACATTTTTCATAGTTATCTTTGAAAAGGTTTAAATTTTTAGTGGACAAGGATACCCCCAGGTATTTCACTTTTTTAACCACACTTAGCTCTGTCTCTTTCTGGTACCCCTCTATCTCTGTAGGTGTCAGATTTTTGACCAAAACCTTAGTTTTTTGTTTGTTTAGCTTAAATCCCGCCACCCGACCAAACTCCAAGATAAGTTCCAAAACTCTTTTTGTACTAGATTCTGGCTCCTGTACTGTCAAGACTAAGTCATCTGCGAAAGCTTTCAGTTTGTATTGTTTCGCTCCGACCACTATACCTTGCACCAACTGGTCCTCCCTGATCATATTCAGCAATACCTCCAGAACAGAAATAAATAGCAGAGGGGATAGAGGGCACCCCTGTCGTGTCCCTTTTTCAATTTGGAGTTCCTCCGATACCACATTGTTCACTATCAGCTTAGCTTTTTGCTCTGAATAAATTGCTTCTAGTCCATTTTCAAACCCCCGTCCCACTCCCATCCCTTTCAAGTTTTTCTTCATAAACATCCAAGAAATGTTGTCAAATGCTTTCTCCGCATCAATAAAGATTAAAGCAGCCCTTGTGTTTCTAATTCGCAACAACTCCAATATATCAATAATGTTCCTGGTGTTGTCAAACATGTGTCTACCAGGGAGAAAGCCTGCTTGGTCCTTGTGAATTACTTCATTTAGTACATTTTTAAGTCTATTTGCTAAAATGTCTGCAAATATTTTGTAATCCACATTCAGGAGTGAGATGGGACGGTAGTTCTTAAGCTGAGTCTTTTCCCTTTCTGACTTGGGAATCAATGTGATGAATGCTTCTTTCCACGTTTCCGGTGCCTTCCTCCCCTCCATGATCTGGTTACAAACCTCCAGCAACGGTTGTATCAAGAAGTCCTTCAAAGTCTTATAATATTTGGAGGTGAGTCCATCCGGGCCTGGAGATTTGCCCAGCTGCATATTTTGGATGGCACCTTCAATTTCCTGTTGAGTTATTTTGCTGTTAAGAATTGATCTTTTATCTTGGCTTATTTTAGGTAATCCATTTGTCCTCAAAAATTGATCTATTTCCGATTCTTTCTGGGGCCCCTGTGCGTAAAGCTCTTTGAAGTATCTGTGGAAGCACTTTCTTATTTCTTCTGGTTTCTGAACTATTTTTCCTTGAATCTCCAAGTTTGTAACCGTATTTAACTTTTGTCTTTTTTTCAACTGCCAAGCTAGCAACTTTCCACATTTATTTGCTGATTCAAACGATCTCTGCTTCATTTGTTTGATTTTCCACTCAATCTCTTGATTGATCAATTTCGAATATTGTGCTTGATGGAATTTGATCTCTCTTAGCACCTCTTTTGACTTCGGTTTGGTTCTCAACTTTTTCTCTCCTTCACTTATTTTCTCTAAATTTTTTTCCTTTTTTCCATTCCAAAATTTTCTCTTTATTGTATTCTGTTGTATCAGAAACCCTCTCATTACAGCTTTACTTGCATCCCAGATTGTTCTTTTCTCCACCGTAGTGTTCAAGTTTATTTCAAAGTAGTCCTTTAGCGTTTTTTGGGCCTTCTTAACAATCTCTTGATCTCTTAGCAAGGTGTCATTCATTCTCCATCTGAAGGATCCAGTTGGGAAAAGTCTCAATTCCATTTTTAAGGCATTATGGTCGGAGCAGGTTTTTGGGCAGATTTCCACTTTTCTTGTTTTCGGGGCCAGCCCTCTAGATATCCAAATTTGGTCAATTCGTGTCCATGACAAGTGGGCCTCAGAGAAGAAGGTTCCTTCTTTACCCAAGGGGTTCCTTGTCCTCCAAATGTCAATCAAGTCCATATTGTCTGTCATTTCAAAGAAGGTTTTAGGGAGTCTGCCGTCTGTTGTTAAGTTTTGATTTTGGGATTTGTCCATATTTGTAGACACCACCCCATTCATATCTCCCATCACAATAATGTTAGAATAGTCCAAATAGTCCATCATTGTCTCATGCAGCTTCTTATAGAATTCTGATTTTCCATCATTTGGCGCATAAACTCCTAATATCAAAATCTTTTCCCCTTGTGTTTGGATTTCAATTGCGAGAATTCTTCCATGATCATCTTTGAATAAAAATTTTGGTGACAGGTTCTCCTTTGCATAAATTACAACGCCTCTTTTTTTAACTTTGTCTGATGAGATAAATTCTTGGCCAAGTCTTTTATTGATTAATACTTTCCTGTGGAGCCTAGTCACATGTGTTTCTTGAAGGCATATTACATCCAATTGTTCTTTTTTTAGGATATGAAATATCCTCCTTCTTTTTTCCGGAGAATTCCCGCCATTTATGTTCCAACTAAGTAGCTGCAGAGACATCCTGTTCTATTTAAGATGTTCTTAGGATGGGGTGCCTTCCTTTTGCTCAGATCCCGAGGGTGCAGGCGTTGGCCCGCTTCCAGGCAATATTGGTGCTGGTAAAACTGGAAGCCAGTCCACTCCTTTTTGGAGATCTTCTCCGTGGTCGTGAAGGAACTTTTGGTTATCTTCAGGTGTTCTAATTTTAACCTTCCTTTCTTTGTAGGTGAAGGATAATCCTTGTGGAAACTCCCACCTATAGGGAATTGCGTTGTGTCTCAGCAATTTTGCTAGTTCTGTATAGGTGGCTCTGAGGTCCAGCAACTGTCTCGGAGTATCTCTATAAATTTCCACCCTTTTGTCTTGTATTTCAATTGCTTTTTTGAAGTGAAGACCTAGGATCTTGTCTCTCTCTTCCTTTGATCTTAAAATTATCAAACAGTCTCTGGATCTGTCTTTCCTTACCAATCTTCCCAGTCTATATGCCGAGACAATCCTGAAATCTGTATCTTCCTTTAAACCCCAGAACTTCGAGAATTCCTGTGTCAAGTATCCAATCAAGTCTCCTTGCTCGAGTTCCGGGGTGCCTCTCAATTTGATGTTACTCTCGCGATTTTTCAGTTCCACCATTGACAGATAAACTTGTTGTTCACCCACCTGTTTGTGCAGGGGCTTAACTTCTCCTTTTATTTCTTCAACTTCTTTTTGTAAAGCTCCCACTTTCTGGATTGCTTCTCCAGCTAATTCCCGATTTTCCGCTGTTGCTCCTTGCAAATTCTCTATGGCTTGCGTGTGCTGGGAAACTTGATCAGTCAATTTTTGAATCGAGGAAGTTGCTTTATCTATCTTCAAAGACTGGTCGTCCACCTTCTGGTTTAAACTTGATAGTTGCTCCAATATTTGTTTTAATAGTGTATCTGACCCACCTGCTGCCATATCTTCCTCAGTGGACTTCTCAGTTGTTTCCCCTTGTTCCCTTTGGGTCACCAGTACAGCTGGAACCGACGATCGGCGTCCTTGGGTCAGTGTTGTTTGTACAAATTGTGCTGGTTTTCTTTCCTTTTCTTTTTCCTTGGCCTCTTTAGATTCCTTAGCTTTAGATGCTCTTGTTCTCCCTGCACCACTCATTACACATCTGTCAGTGTTCAAGGTCAGATTGTCTATTGTTCCATGGGAGAGACAAATTCAGTTATAAACAACCAGTGAAGTGGAATTCAAAACAAAAGTCAATTCCCAGGATTTTATAATCCGAAAGCCCTGTAGGGGGAGTGCCACCAAGTTTCAAAGACAAAGAAGGAAGTAATCCGCCATTAAAGTTCCAAATTGTTTCAACTCAGTAAATTCGATAATCCAACAGTCCCTTCAAAGACTCAAAATTCCCCAAAGCACCTTTTAAAGTTCAGCAAAGTTTCACAAGAGGTGCTTGCAACAGTATCACGTCCAGTCTTTTCTGCTCAAATGTATCAGTTATGCTCCAACAAAGTTTTTACAAATTTTTGCAACTGTTTCCGCAGTTTGACACAGTCTCCCTCTCCGGCAGCCCGACGATCTGGCTCTTTAAAAATACGACCCAAAGAAAAGGGGAGGTAGGAGGGAAGCCCCCGTTACTCCTTCTTTTGATCAAAGTCCCTTTCCACCTTCAGTTCAGCAGGAAAAAGAGCAGGTTTAATAGCACGAAAAAGTTAGAACTTCCCACAGTCCCGTTTCAAGCGCTTTCCGCTTTTTAAAGCTTTGCTTTGATCTTGTCAGCAATGTCGGAAGACGGACTTCCCTTTTCTCGTCTCCCATTTTCAGCCAAATTTAACAAATTCTTTGCCAATTTTAAACCCTTTACTCACGGGTATGTTACTTGCAGTTTGGTGTTGGTTTTAGGAAGAAGGATCAGCGCTCATCTGCAACGGCCGCGCGGCTTCACTTCCGCGGAAAGAGCGATGAACTCACAGCACCGCTACCCCTCCTTCACTCCGGGTCTCCTTACGGGGTCCCTTCTGTGTTTTCGGAGCAGCTTCTGGTGCCCGCCGAGTCCCACGGCCACGGGCTCACTCTACCCGTGGTTTATCTTGATGGGTCGTCGCTATGCCGCAGCGAGCGACCCTTTTCCGCGGAGCCCCTCTTCAGAGCTCGAAGAGGACCGCCATTACAGTTTCGCGCCGCCCCCGGAAGTCCTCTGTTGTGTCTTTGTCTCTGACTTAGACACTGCTTTAACCTGCTTTGAGTTGTTAACAATAGCAACACATGCAACAGCTAAGTTAGCAAACTCTTTTGAGTACCTCTTTGGTGGTACACCCTTTGTGACTCTCTCAGACCTGCGTATGAGGTTCTGATCCTCTGTGCTCACTGGTTCAACCTCTGGACTTTGTTGAGAACCAGTAGCAATGGCAAACAGTGGTTCCTCCTTCACCTGTGAAGGTCTATCCATTGTGTGAGATTTTCTCTCAATGACTGTTACAACTGAACTCTCTGAGCTATCACTGTCATCATCAGTACCACTGTAATCTGTGTAATCAGAAAAATCATCATCTGAATTGTCACCTGTGGGAAATGTGTGCACAACTACCCGCTCTTGTACTGGAGCACTCTCAAGAAACTTTGTGAGAATCATCTGACCACATTCAGACAAAATTACTCTGTAGAGACCCTTTTCATTACCCACAAAAATGCCTCTGGCATTCTTTACTCCACCTGGAGCTTCTGTTCTCACATGAGACCCGAAAACCTTAAAATAGTCAACAGAAGGTTTTCTATGGAACAGCTTCTCAAAAGGAGAACATCCCAACTCTGTTGAGACCTTTCTCACCCACATGTGAACATAGGACGCTAGCGACTCGGCCCAATATTCATGTGGCAAATGTGAACTCAGCAATTGTGCATGCATCCCCTTTTGCAATTCTTTGTTCACCCTCACACAGACCCCCCTGTTCCATGCTTCGGTTGAAACAGCAACTTTGTGGTCTATCCCTTTTCCATCCAGGAACTTCTGAAACTTCTGTAACAGAAAAACTTGTTTCTCATCTGTGAAAAGACAATCAATGTTAGCATCATGCATATTTTTAACCTTGTCACAAAACTCCTGAAACCTTTCTAAGGTCTCTTGCGGTTTTTCCATCACAAAAACCCAAGAATAATTAGTAAAACAATCCACACACACAAGGTAATATTTTGCACCGCCTCTAGATGGTTCTAGAGGACCAATCACATCAGCATACACCCGCTGAAATGCTCTGTCGACCTTCTTGGTCACCTTCCTGGTGCTCACACTGGTCACACCTGCAAGAGAGATTTCGTTAGAACCAGAAAAATTACATTTCATGTAATCACTTTGATCAAAAGTCAACAAATACAGTCCATCCTTCTCTCTGGCAGTAAGAAACAGTTCTCCATCTTTGTAGATCTTGCAGCTTTTAGCATCATAGGACAGTTTCAGTCCTTTCTTTGCAATCTGCGACACACTCAGCAGATTAAATCTCAGTTCTGGAACCAGGTAAACATTGTTTATAGTCAAGTTCAGACTCTCAAGATACACAGTCCCAATCCCGGTCGCTTTCAGCTCCTGACCGTTGGCCTGTTTCACAGTGAAGCTTTGCTTCTTCAACGTTGAAAACAGTTCTCTGTGCGGGCACATGTGTTTTGTACAGCCAGTGTCGATTATGAACGCGTTCCCAACATCTGGCGTGGTTCCTTTCGCCATCATAGCCTTTGCAGGTTTCACCTGGCACTTGGTACGGCTTTTGCCTGACGCCTCAGGCTTCGTAGAGCTGCTCTTCGCTCCTCTTGACTGGCGCGGCTTCCTACAGTTTCGCTGTAGATGCCCAGTCTGTCCACAATTGTAACATCGGACAGCGCTCAATGCTACAACTCGCTCCTCAGTAGCTTCAGCAGCGGGGAGATTTGAACTCTGTTCTTCCCTCCCCCTGTCCTTCACTTCCAGTGCAGCTGGAACAGTTCCTTCGCTCCCCCATCTAGGGTCAAAGCTCTCCTCAGTTTTCGATGAGCTCTTAGGAACTTGGCCAGCATCATCCTTGCTCACCCCTTCTGGGGTAGTCGTCTTTCCAGACCATGATGAATAACTGCCACTGGTCAGGGGAGATGAATAAGGCAGGGCTCCCCCCTTCTTGGCATCCATCTTGAAGCCAAGCCTCTGTCTCACTTTCCAGCCTTGCTAAAACTCCAATAGCCTCTGCTGGACTTGTTTACTGCCTTTCCAGGCAAGCTGCAAGCTGTTTCTCAGACCTTGCACAGCATCGAAGACATAGTCAAAACAAAACTTTCGCTTCCCAGGCCCTCTCTCAGAGCCATCTGCGCAGCCAGTAAATTTCCACGTCTCTGACGAGCGTCGCTTAGCAACTGTGCATACTTGAAAGCTTATCTCTAACTTTTAGCCCGAAATGCAGCATACCTTGAGCTCCGTTGCTTGGAAAACATTTTCCTCTGGGTCCAGCCGTCTGTTCAGCTTCTGGCTGCTCTCAGACGCTATTTTCTCCCTTGGAGCAGAGGAGGACAATCCACCAGCCTCTCATGCAGATGTTCGATGAATCGCAACCACCGAAAGCTGCCATACGTCAGTATCTCAGCTCACAGTCAGAGGTAAACTGGCCTTCACGGGCAAACTGAGCGAGATACTTGTTTACCTTCCATCTGCTACTCCCGGCAGGCTAGGTCGTAAACCGGTGATTCTCCTCGTTAGATGTGAGGAGAACACACCCTCTGCTTCTCTCTCCTTGCTTTCCCCCCCAGGGAGGGGAAATGAGACAGACAGGAGTCCTATTTACATGTCTTTTATTCCTGTCATTCAGCAGTACAAAGAAACGTGACTGCACCCTTCAGACTCCATCAGAAGAGTCATAACTCCTCCCCTGTGCTTCTAGCACAGGTCAGATGACACTCTGAGCTAACATCCGGTGCTCAGTACAGAGAATAGACTCCCCCTTTTTCCCAACAGTACAGTTTGAAACAACAACATCCTGTTTTGCATTCCAGCCACCTGCAGCTGGCTTTATCATTGGTGCTTTTTCCCAGCAGATTTGAGCTGGTAACAAACATTTCTGCGATTTTTGGGTGAATGTGCATTCTAACCCGCAAAACACCAATTTGAAATGAGCCCAATCAGAGCTTTATCATCTTCTTTTTATGTAGATGGAACCCAAAAAAACTTTTTTGCTTTCGTTTGGGGTGATGCTGGTGCACACCCAAATAACACCATGCGAATTGAAAAAAGCCCAATCAAAGCCTATTCGTCTTCTTTCTACGCATATGGAAGCGAAAAGATGGTGTTGTGTTATTTTGGTCTCATTACACACACTTTGCGATTTCTGTGTCAATGTGCATTAACAGCAAAGAACACGACTTGAAGTAAGCGAAATCCAAGATTCTTCTCTCTATGTAGTTGGAAACCAAAACAACTTGTTTGGCTTTGTTTAGGCTTATTACACCGTGTCAGGGAACTGCCATCAGAGGCACGGGAGAAGGAGAGGGTCTCGGATTCTGCAGGGGAAGGTCCTAGCACTAGAGGGAGACTTAGCCGGGAAGAAGGGGAAGAGAATGAGTGTAACACCAGGGATCCAGGAGAGCAACGGGACAGGGAGGTGCAGGGGCTCCAGGACTCTTCGTTGGAAGTTAGTGAGGAGAGCCCAAGCACCCTGCTGCCCACGCCCACCCTGCGCAGGAAACTCCTGCGCAGTGAGAGGCGGAAACGATTGGGCGTCAAACAAATCTTATGTTGGCAACGCTTTAAGAAACGCCCACAGTCAGATTCTACAAGTGACTAAGAGCAGCCACGCTACCATGGGCTGCGTAGTCCGGAGGGTTTAACCAGGCAATCCGATGCTCAAACGGAGCAGGATTACGCACGAGTAACTCCCAACCATTACAGCATTCTGACTCACCCTGAAAGTTGCTCGTGCGCAACAAGCAGAAGGGGGCATCATGAGTAAGACCGGAGGAGCTGGAGCCAGGGGAGGGGCAGCTGGAGGCCAATCGCTGGAGGAGAGAAACCACAATTTGGAAGAGCACATAGCCATCCTGACAGCGAGGCTGGAAGAACGACGGTCGCTGGATGCTCAGGGGAAACCCACCCCCATAGTGATGAAGGAGTTACGGGACTTTATCGACAAGAACCTAAAGAGAGGGTTTATAAGAGAGTCAAAAGCAGTGGGGGGCAGTCCAGTATTTTTTGTGGACAAAAAGGACACTGATAAACCGAGGCTGGTCGTGGACTTCAGGGGGGTAAATTTGGTGTCAGAACCTGTGACTTTCCCGATGCCCAGAATCGATGACAATCTGACAAGAGTGAGGAAGGGAAAGAATTTCACCAAGCTAGATCTGAGGGGGGCTTACAACTTAATCCGGATGAGAGAGGGGGATGAATGGAAGACCACCATGTTCACACCCCTGGGGGCCTTTGAATATCTCGTTATGCCTTTCGGATTACAGTCAGGCTCCGCCTGTTTTCAAGCGTTCATGCACCACGTGTTGGGGTCTCTGCTTTACAAGAACTGTGTAGCATTCCTGGACGACGTCTTGATTTATTCGGAAAATGAGGAGCAACATGTGAGAGATGTCAGGGAAGTGCTACAACATTTGCAGAAACACCAGTTGTGGGTCAAGCTAGAGAAATGTCAGTTTCATGCCCGAGAGGTGGAGTTCCTGGGGTACATGCTATCTGACAAAGGCTTAGCGATGGACCCAAGCAAGGTGCAAGCAGTATTGGAGTGGAAGACCCCAAAGACACGAAAGGATGTGCAGAGATTCCTAGGTTTTGGCAATTTCTACCGGACGTTCATCAAGAACTTCGCACACTTGACGGCCCCAATCACGGACTGTCTCAGTAGTAAGAGAAAGTTTGTGTGGACGGAGGAAGCCCAGCAATCCTTTGAAAGATTGAAGAAGGCATTCGCGTCGGAGGAACAATTACTACATGTGGATTTGGAGAAACCTATGAGGTTGGAGACGGACGCGTCAGAAAGAGCCATCGGGGCGGTTCTGTTGCAGCCAGGACTGAGCCAGCAAGAATGGAAACCGTGCGCCTTCTTCTCGAGGAAGCTGAGCAAGTCGGAACAAAACTACACCGTGTACGACCGAGAACTGCTAGCAATTTACGCCGCCTTTCGTCGGTGGCGCCATCTGCTGATAGGGGCGCAGCATAAGATCCAGGTCTGCACAGATCACAAGAACTTGGAATATTGGCGGACAGCACAGGTGCTCAACCAGAGACAGATTCGCTGGGCGCAGGAGTTTTCCAAGTTTTCTTTCGAAATCCAGTATGTGCCCGGCCAGCAAAACGTGAGAGCAAACGCTCTTTCGCGGAAACCAGAGTACTTCGAAGGAGAAGGGCCGCCGGAGACCCGCCACGTCATACCTGAGGACCGATGGGTGTGTGGGGGTACTCTAGTGGGCACGAGAGAACTGGCAGGACTCACTAGGGACGATGAATTCGCCCGGACTAAAATCAGGGAACTCCAAGAGGGGAGGGGAGCACCAGAGGGGTTTGAGGAGAAGGAAGGGGTGTTGTACTACAGGGGGGTGATGTACGTACCGGGGGAGGCTCTAAGAAGAAGGGTACTCAAACAACTACATGACACCCCCACAGCGGGACATTTTGGGCAACACAAAACCATGATGCTGGTGACCCGACAATTTTGGTGGCCACGGGTGAGGGAAGGTGTACGTGAATATGTAAGAGGGTGTGACCGCTGCCAGAGGGCCAAAGGGGAACGCACGATGCCAGCAGGTTTGCTGGAACCCTTACCCACGCCAAACAAACCCTGGGAGGTGGTGTCAATTGATTTCATGACGGATTTGCCCAAATCAAGGGGAAAAACAGCAGTGATGGTAGTAGTAGACTTGCTAACCAAAATGTGCCACTTTATCGCCTGCTCCCATGCGGTGACGGCGGAAGAAACGGCACGGTTGTTTGTAGAACACATTTTTAGGCTGCATGGCGCCCCCTTGAGGGTTTTATCTGACCGCAGAAAACAATTTACTTCCCGGTTCTGGAGGAAGCTCATGAGCCTACTGCAAGTCGAGGTAAGCTTCTCGACAGCGAGACACCCAGAAACCAATGGGCAGGCGGAAAGGGCAAACAGTGTACTCCAGCAATACTTACGCTGCTTCGTTAGCGAAAGGCAGAATGATTGGGTAGAGAAACTAGCGCTAGCAGAATTTGCGTACAATAATGCTGAACATGTGTCCACCAGTATGAGCCCCTTCTTGGCCAATTATGGGTGTCATCCCAGGGCGTTCCCGGGCAATGAGGAACAGAGCTGGAGTGTACCTGCTGCTGAACAGTTTGTGGAAGAAATGGAAGCGTTACATCAACAGCTCAAGATGAACCTAGAAAGGGCTAAAGCCAGTTACAAGAAGCAAGCAGATAAACACCGGAGGGAAGGGGAAACCATTAGGGTGGGGGATCGCGTGTGGTTGTCCACTCAAGGGTTACCCTTTAAGGGAGGGTGCAAGAAGTTGCAGCCCAGAAGACTGGGCCCGTTTGAAGTTATACAACAGATAAACCCAGTGGCGTTCAAGCTCAGGTTGCCCAACAACATGAAAATACATCCCGTGTTCCACAGGTCCTTGCTCTCACCGCACAGAGAGGGGCAGGAATTAGAGGGGCGGGAGGTAGAAGTCTTGCCACAACCACAGGTAGAAGAGAGGGAACACCAGAGCTCGGCCGCAGAGATAGTGGATTCAAGGTGGCGAGGGCGGCAGGTGCAGTACTTGGTGGCGTGGGAAGGAGAGCCCTGGTCGGAAAACACGTGGGTGCCGGCAGAGGCAGTTGGCGACGAGCATATGGTGGAAGTGTTCCACCGACGGTTCCCAGATAAACCCAAGCCCTTAGAGCGATTCTGGGAAGAACAGTTCGGCACGACGGAGGAGGAAGAGAGTTTCGAAGGGTTTTCAGAATCCGAAGAAGAATCGGATTGGGAGAGTCATTCCTTGGGTGGGAACCTTAGCAGGTGGGAAGAGGTGTTCACACCCACAGATGAGGAGGACAGCTCTTTCAGGGGTTTCCTTGGCTCGCCGACCAGAGAAGAGGCTGCAACAGAGCCCCCGGGTCGGAGGGGGAGTGAAGGGGGCCCTGGGAGGGAGGTGGATGTCAGGGAACTGCCATCAGAGGCACGGGAGAAGGAGAGGGTCTCTGATTCTGCAGGGGAAGGTCCAAGCGCTAGAGGGAGACTTAGCCAGGAAGAAGGGGAAGAGAATGAGTGTAACACCAGGGATCCAGGAGAGCAACGGGACAGGGAGGTGCAGGGGCTCCAGGACTCTTCGTTGGAAGTTAGTGAGGAGAGCCCAAGCACCCCGCTGCCCACGCCCACCCTGCGCAGGAGACTCCCGCGCAGTGAGAGGCGGAAACGATTGGGCGTCAAACAACTCTTATGTTGGCAACGCTTTAAGAAACGCCCACAGTCAGATTCTACAAGTGACTAAGAGCAGCCACGCTACCATGGGCTGCGTAGTCCGGAGGGTTTAACCAGGCAACCCGATGCTCAAACAGAGCAGGATTACGCACGAGTAACTCCCAACCATTACACACCGCTTTGCTATTTGTGGGTGAATGAACACCGAAAGAGCAATCAAAGCTTATTCGTCCTTTTTCTATTGACATGTTACCATATGTTTACCTATGGTTGATTTGGGCTGGTAACAAACATTTCTGCGATTTTGGGGTGAATGTGCATTCTAACCCCAAAAACACCAATTTGAGGACCACTGGTGTGAAATTTACGGCATGTAATGCCCTGAAAGAAAATATTATGAAAATGATTTACAGGTGGTACATGACCGTAATCAAGCTTGCAAAAATATATCATTTGCCAGACAATAAGTGTTGGAATTGTAAAGAAACTGAAGGAAAATTCTTTCACCTATGGTGGACGTGCCCAAGGGTTAAGGCTTTCTGGGAAATGAAATATAATTGTCAGGGGCTCAGGAGCAGAGGTACAGGGGAGAGAGGTGATGGAGAGCGAAGGGGAGACTTTAGAGATGAGGAGGAGAAAGTAGGCTTCATAATAACTCATCTGCATGGGGAAGCTAAATCGTGGCTGCGCAATTTATGGCGCTGTCAGGGGTTCAGGAGCAGAGGCACATGGGAGGCAGGAGAGGGAGGACTATTGGGAAGAGTCCGAGGACAGCGAGGAAGAGGAGGACGGTGGCCCGAGGGATTCCATGAGCCTTTCCAGCGAATCGGGGGATTCCCAGGAGGGGGCGCCTGTAGCCAAGACAAGAGGAGCCCCAGGGGGGACTCATCAGGGGGAAGGAGCAAATAGGGAATCCCGAAGCAGCAGCAGGAGATCGGGACCGGCTTCCCCTCCAGAGCGTAGCGGGGGGGGGGGGAGGTTCCAGTGTGTCAGGGGAAGCAGCTCCACCAGCAACAGCAGCTCCACCAGCAACAACACCAGCAACAGCAACAAAAGAAAAGAGGCTCAATTACAGGCGTAACTCCTACAGGAATAACAGGACAAGAAAAAGTGACAGCTGCCTCTATGGAGTCAGTGACACAAGCGTTACTCAAGATAAATCAATCTTTGGAGACCTTGACAAAGCAGAGTACAGAAAATACACAGAAATTAACAGAACTAACAGCAAGATTGGACTTGAATACAGAATCTATAAACAGGCTGGTTCAAGAAAATTCTGCAACACGTAAAATTGCAGAGGAAGCTAGAACTATTGCTGGAGAGACTCAAGAGAACTTAGAACCGATTGCTAAAAAGGTTCATGAACATGATGTAACTCTGGCTTTGTGGGAATTACAGAGAAAGGAAAGAAATCTGAAATTAAGACTGATTCCCGAGAGCGAAGGAGACAACCTGGTGGAGTTTTTAACACAAGAGTTTGCTGGTTTCTGGGAAGACTTGGAGGAGGAAGAATTTAAGATTACAACAGCATTTAGACTGGGCAGAAGACAGAACAGAAAGACCCCGAGGGACTGTTTGATTACCCTTAGATCTAAGGAAGAAAGAGATAAAATATTAAAATTACACTACCAAAAGGCCTTGCAAATTGAAAATTCATCCATACAGATTTTTAAAGACATCCCTAAACATATCTTGGAGTTGAGAACATTCTATAAGGATTTGGTTTACCTGCTGAAGAAGAACATCATCCCTTTCAGGTGGGAGTTCCCACAAGGACTGTCTTTTGACTATAAGGGAAAGAAGGTGAAAATAAAGACAATACAAGACAAAGAGAGATTCTTGGAAAGAAACCAAGAGGACTTACAGAAGGGAACTGTGGATCCAATTGCAGAACAAAGGAGAGCACTAGACATTCTGAACCTATCGTTTGGACTTAACCCATCACCATCAGAGGAAGAGCAACAACTTGGAACGGTTGGAGGAGTAACAGAAAAATAACAAGACGGCTCTGCAATTCCTTAGCTGGACTTGTAATGGGCTGAACATGCCTTTGAAGAGACGTCAAGTGTTTCATATTTTGAAAAGAGAACAATTGGACTTGATTTGTTTACAAGAAACCCATGTAACCAGAGCACACAGGAAACTACTCATAAATAAAAGATTAGGACAAGAATTCATTTCATCGGATAAAGTTAAGAAAAGAGGAGTCGTGATCTATGTAAAAGAGAAATGGGTTCCAAAAATGATGTTTAAAGATGAACAAGGAAGATATCTGGCAGTTGAAATACAAGTACAAGGAGAAAAATTCTTAATAGTTGGAATTTATGCACCAAATGAAGGCAAGGCGGAATTCTTCAAGAAACTTCATGAAACTCTGATGGACTATTTGGATTACAATATGATAATTATGGGAGACATGAACGGTGTAGTTTCTACAAATATGGACAAGGCACAAAGACTGACAATCTCCAAGGAAGGGAGACTTCCGAAGACCTTCTTTGAAATGACGGAAAATATGGACCTAATAGACATATGGAGAACAAGGAACCCTCTTGAGAGAGAGGGAACTTTTTTCTCTCAAGCAATGATGACCTGGACCAGAATTGATCAAATTTGGATCACTAGTGGGATGGCTCCAAAGATTAGGAGGGTAGAAATCTGCCCAAAAACTTGCTCCGACCATAACGCCGTGAAGATGGAAATGAAACTTACAACAACTGGTCAATTTAGATGGAGGATGAATGACACCCTGTTTCGAGATAAGGAGATCCACATGAAGGCCCAAAAAACTTTAAAGGACTATTTTGAAATAAATCTAAAGGCCGATGTGGAAAAAAGAGTGATCTGGGACGCAAGTAAAGCTATGATGCGAGGATTCTTGATTCAACAAAATTCAATAAAAAAGAGAAAGCAGAATGAGAAGAAGGAAAAGATTTTGGAAAAGATAAAAGAAGGAGAGAAAAAATTAAGATCAAAACCAAAGTCCCAGGAGATTTTGAGAGAGATTAAGTTATATCAAACACAATATATGGAATTGATGAATCAAGAGATTGAATGGAAGATAAAGCAAATGAAACAAAAAACATTCGAATCGGCAGATAAATGTGGCAAACTTCTGGCATGGCAATTGAAGAAAAGGCAGAAACTAAATACAGTTACAAGCCTAGAAGTGGATGGAAAGAACATATCTAAACCCAATGAGATTAGAAACTGTTTTCTGAGTTATTTCAAAAAACTTTATTCTCAAGGACCACAAAATGAAGAGGACATAGATAAATTCCTTAAAAAATATGGATTACAAAAAATCTCTCATCAAAGCAAGGTGGATTTAAACCAGAGAATAACAGAACAAGAGATAGAGGGTGCCATTCAAGACATGCAATTGGGCAAGTCTCCAGGGCCAGATGGACTGACTTCCAGATACTATAAATCTTTGAAGGAGTGGTTGGTTCAACCGTTAAAGGAAGTCTGCAATGAGATTTCAGAGGGGGGAAAGGCACCAGAATCGTGGAAAGAAGCGTATATTTCACTCATACCAAAGACAGAGACTGAAAAGACTCAACTTAAGAACTACCGCCCAATATCATTACTTAATGTGGATTATAATTTTTTTGCAGACATTTTGGCAAAAAGACTTAAAAGAGTGTTGATGGAGAAGATTCATAAGGACCAAGCAGGCTTTCTCCCAAAAAGGCACTTATCGGACAATGTAAGGAATATAATAGACATTCTGGAATTGCTAGAGGTGAACATAAACACTAAAGCAGTGCTGATTTTTGTGGACGCGGAGAAAGCCTTTGACAATATTTCTTGGAGTTTTATGAAAAAGAATCTTCATGGGATGGGGGTAGGCCAAGGTTTTGAGAATGGTATGGGTGCAATATATTCTGAACAAAAAGCTAAGCTGATTGTAAATAATGTGATAACGGAGGAACTTAAGATAGAAAAAGGAACACGACAGGGGTGCCCAATTTCTCCATTGCTTTTCATTTCTGTTCTGGAGGTGTTGCTGAATATGATTAGAAATGACCAGCAGGTTAAAGGTGTACAGGTCGGAGCTAAACATTACAAGTTAAGGGCATTCGCAGATGACTTAGTATTGACCTTACAAGAGCCAAACACTAGTACGAAAAGAGTGTTGGAGATAATTCAACAATTTGGCCAGGTAGCCAGACTTAAACTGAACAAACAAAAAACTAAAGTCTTAGAAAAAAATTTGACAGTCATGGAGAAGGAGAAATTTCAAGAAGAGACAGGTTTGACAGTGGTTAAGAAGGTGACATACCTAGGGGTTCATTTGACATCTAAAAATTTGAACTTGTATAAGGACAACTATGAAAAATGTTGGTCAGAAATTTAAAAAGATCTAGAAATATGGTCAAATCTAAAATTGTCAATGTTAGGCCGAATTGCAGTTATTAAGATGAATGTATTGCCTAGAATGCTATTTTTGTTTCAAACTTTGCAGATTCTTGACAAGATGGACTGTTTCAAGAGGTGGCAGAAAGACATTGCGAGATTTGTCTGGCAGGGCAAAAAGCCCAGAATAAAATTTAAAATACTTACAGATGCAAAAGAAAGAGGGGGATTTGCCCTGCCGGACTTAAAACTGTACTGTGATGGGATGATGAGCTGCTTGTGCGTAAAATCGTAGTCCCTCAGAGTTTGTGCAACTCCACAAACCTCTGTGTGTGACAGAGCTCCTCAGACATGTCTGCTCTAGTCACTTGCAGATTCCGACAGTGGTTGTTTTCGGAAGCGCTTCCAGCATAAAAGCTCCTTAACGGAAACACGTCTTCGGGACTCACGGCGTGACAGCTTCCGGCAAGGAATAGGTCTCCCTATGGGAGCTTCTGACACCTCCCCACTGTTCTCGCTGGACGTGTCCCTGAGCCCTCCCTCTTGCTCGCTTTCCCTCAGAGATCCTCCCCTTTCCCTGCTAGTTCCTGCTTTAGCTGCTGCGTCTCTCTCAGCCTTTGTGAGACTCTCCTCCAGAGACCCATCTCTCCCCCTGCTGGTCCCTGCTTCAACTGTTGAGTCCCTCCCAGCCTCCGTGAGCCCTTTCCCCACCTGTTCCTCCGATGGCAGTTCCCTGACATCCACCTCCCCTCCAGGACCCCCTTCACCCCCGCCCGTTCCCTCTCCTCTGGGCGGTGAGGAGGTAAAACTCCGAAAAGAATCCTCTTCATCTTCAGACGTCTCGAACATTTCCCTCCATCGGTCGCTGTTCCGGCTCGCTGAATCCTCCTCCTCCTCGGAATCTGTGAACCCCTCCAACTCCTCTTCCTCATCTGTGGTGGCAAAGTATTCCCTCCGGAACCTCGCCACTGGCTGAGGTTTACGTGGGAACCTCTGATGAAAAGTTTCTATTAAAACCTCGTCCTTGACATCCTCTGCCATGACCCAGGTGTTTTTGTTATTGGTTTCAGAACTCACAGGGTTAAAGAGTTCTGTGTGACGTCTCTTCCCTGAGGCGTGGTTAGAAACACATACGGGGAGTGGTTTGACGCCGAGTGTTTCAGTCTGCTTTTGGGACGCTACGCGAAAGGGAGAATGGGCGAGCTTTCGCCAGGTTTAATTTACGATGTTATTCTACTTGATTAAAGGCTAGAGAAGATAAGGAACGCTTTGTGTCTGTTCTGAATTATTCACCCACACGCTGCAATTGCTTCTATCTGCTGCGATCGCTCTGCTGACAGCCAGGGAGCCAGAGGACTTTTGGATCGGCACAAACAGTCTGCAAGCCGCGCAAGGGAAGCGCGCTGGACTCCATGTTTGTTTTTCTTGGCACTCATGGCAACTTTGGCTTATCAGTTGCCATAGTTTTCCGACTCCGGTTCCCCTTCCCACGTTACCAAATACTCTACTTGATCTCCCTTCCACCTGGAATCGAGGATCTCCGCTACATGGTAGCTGTGTTCCCTTTCCTCCATTGCTGGTCCCCGAGTGACCCTCCCTTCTCTGTCCCCTTTATACGGTGACAGCAACGACCTGTGGAAAACTGGGTGCAGCTTCATGTGGTTCGGTAACCGGAGTCTGAAAGCCACTGGGTTGACCTGTTGTGTGACTTCAAATGGGCCCAGTCTTTTGGGTCTTAACTTCTTACAACCTCCTTTGAATGGTAACCCTTGGGTTGACAGCCACACCTGATCCCCCACCCTAAT
Source organism: Podarcis bocagei (assembly GCF_964188305.1). Taxonomy (NCBI): domain Eukaryota; kingdom Metazoa; phylum Chordata; class Lepidosauria; order Squamata; family Lacertidae; genus Podarcis; species Podarcis bocagei. Next base: position 95,850,597 of record NC_138131.1, on the reverse strand, counting down.
TGTTTCACCTTCTCTTCTGTTTTTGTCTGCCTGCCTCTTATATTCCTCCTTGGCCCTGTCTAAGTTAAGTTGGAGCTGGCGATGGATCGCTTCCATTTCTTCTACGAACTGTTCGGCAGCTGGAACGCACCAGTTCTCCCCTCCCCCCCCCCCCCGGGAAAGCCCGGGGATGGCACCCGTAATTAGCCAAAAAGGGGCTCATCCTCGTGGACACGTTCTCCGCATTGTTGTAGGCAAATTCCGCCAACGCCAGCTTCTCCACCCAATCATTCTCTCTGTCATTGACATAACACCTCAAATATTGCTGGAGGATGCCATTGGCTCTTTCCGCCTGCCCGTTGGTTTCAGGATGCCGGGCAGTCGAAAAATTGACCTCTACATGCAGTAAGCTCATGAGCTTCCTCCAGAACCTGGAAGTAAATTGTTTCCCTCGGTCTGAAACCACCCTCAAGGGGGCGCCATGCAACCTAAACACATTTTCTACAAACAATTTAGCGGTTTCTTCTGCCGTGACAGCATGTGAGCATGCTATAAAGTGGACCATTTTGGTTAACAGGTCTACCACAACCATGATGGCTGTTTTCCCTCTGGACTTTGGCAGATCAGTCATGAAATCTATTGCCACTGCTTCCCATGGTCTTTCAGGTGTGGGTAGCGGTTCTAATAACCCTGCCGGTGCCCGCCTCTCCCCCTTGGCTCGCTGGCATTGGTCACACCCTCTCACATACTCCCGCACATCTTCCCTGACCTTGGGCCACCAAAATTCCCTGGTAACCAGCCACATGGTTTTGTGTTGCCCAAAATGCCCTGCTGTGGGGCTATCGTGCAGTTGCTTGAGTACCTTCTCCCTCAAATCACCTTCAGGTATATATAACGCTCCCTTGTAGTACAATGCCCCGTTTCTCTCCTCAAAACCCCCAGGTTTATCTCCCTCCCTCCTGAGACCCCTGAGTTTCTCCTGGGCGTATTCATCATGCACCGTTCCCTCTACCAGTTCCCTTTGCCCCACCAATGCCGCCCCACACACCCAGCGGTCCTCTGGAATGACATGTCTTTCTTCGGGTGCTCTCTCCCCCTCCAAATATTCAGGTTTGCGTGAGAGAGCGTCCGCCCTAACGTTCTCTGGGCCTGGCACGTAACAAATCTCAAAGTTAAATTTGGAGAACTCCTGGGCCCATCTCAACTGCCGTTGGTTGAGCACTCGTGCCGTTCTCCAATACTCTAGGTTCTTGTGGTCAGTGCACACTTGCACCTTATGTTGTGCGCCAATTAGCAGATGCCTCCATCTCCGGAAAGCCTCATGAATAGCAAGAAGTTCTCGGTCGTACACCGTGTAGTTCCTCTCGGATTTGTTCAGCTTTCGCGAAAAAAAGGCACACGGTCTCCACTCTGACTCCTCCTTCCCTGGCTGCAGAAGAAGCACCGCCCCTATGGCTCTGTCTGATGCGTCTGTTTCGACTCTCATCTTTTTTTGTAAATCCACATGCAGAAGTTGTCCTTCAGAGGCGAAGGCCCTTTTCAGTTCCTCAAAAGCTCGCTCCGCCTCCTCAGTCCAAACAAATTTCTTCTTACTGCTGAGACAGTCCGTAATGGGCGCCGTCAGGTGTGCAAAGTTTCGGATGAACTTACGATAAAAGTTCCCAAACCCTAGGAACCTCTGCACATCCTTCTTGGTTTTGGGTGCTTTCCATTCCAGCACTGCCTGGACCTTGCCGGGATCCATGGCCAATCCCTTGTCTGACAGGCGGTACCCCAGGAATTCCACCTCCTTGGTATGAAACTGACACTTCTCCAGTTTCACCCACAGCCGGTTGGCTTGCAGCCTGCTCAACACTTCTCTGACGTCTCTCACATGCTGCTCCTCATTCTCAGAATACACCAACACGTCATCTAGGAAGGCCACACAATTCTTGTAAAGCAAAGGCCCCAGTACGTGGTTCATAAACGATTGGAAGCACGCCGAGCCTGCTTGTAAGCCAAATGGCATAACGAGATATTCAAATGCCCCCAAAGGGGTGAACATGGTGGTTTTCCATTCATCCCCTTTCCTTATACGTATCAGGTTGTACGCCCCCCTTAGGTCCAGCTTTGTAAAAATATTTCCCTTCCGCACCCTGGTCAAAATGTCGTCAATCCGGGGCATAGGGAAAGCCACGGGTTCTGACACTGCGTTTAACGCCCTGAAGTCACACACCAGTCTCGGCTTGTCCGTGTGTTTTTTATCCACAAAAAACACTGGGCTACCTCCCACTGCTTTGGACTCTCTGATGAAGCCTCTCTTCAGGTTCTTGTCAATGAACTCTCTTAGCTCCTGCATTTCTCTGTCTGACATGGCATACAACTTGCTTACAGGAAGCTGTGCCCCAGGGAGTAAATTGATTTGACAATCAAAGGGTCTATGCGGGGGTAGTTGGTCAGCTTCCTTCTCGCTGAACACGTCGCTGAGATCTGCGTATTGTGGTGGTACCTTCACTTTCTCCATTACTTCCGTCCCTGCTAGGGTGGCTTGGGCCCCTGCTGAACCCTTTCCCCCTTTGCAGTGTTCTAAGCAATGTGCTGAACCAAAGGAAACCACTCTCTGATGCCAGCCCACCAGCGGATCATGTAACGCTAGCCAGCTCATCTCCAAAATAATAGGAGCTCCTCCCAAGGTGGCCACATTAAACGCTATCAGTTCTGTGTGCCTTGCCACCTTCATTATCATTGGGACGGTCTGCAAGCTGACTTCTCCTCCCAACAACTCCCTGCCATCGATCGTGGTCACCTGCAGGGGGTTGCTTAAAGGGATAGTCTGTATTTGGTGTTCAGCTGCAAACTCTTTGCTCATGAAATTGCAGGAGCTGCCTGAGTCCAACAGCGCCTTTATCTTTTGGGGGTGTCCATTTTGCAGCTCTAGCGACACTTCTATCACTAGGGCAGGTTGAGGAGCTTCTGGCATGGGCACTTTCACTGCTCTTTGGCCTGGCTGCTGTGCCCCGACTGTGGCAACCAGGCGTTGGCTTTTACCTGCTCCGGTTTTTCCTCCTCTCTTCCCTCAACAGCTCCCATCATCCCTTGCTATTCCTTCCTCTAGGGGCAGACTCTGGCAAAGTGACCTGGCTGTTGGCAGAGATAGCATTTCCGGGCGCCTTTTCCCTCCTTCTTTCCCCCCTCACTGGGCTTTGAAACTGCGTGCGCGCGCGCTGTTCCGATTTCCATCGGCTCTGCCGGCGGGAAAGTTGTCTCTGGAACGTCTGGAATGCGGAACTCCTTCCAACGTTCCCCCTTCCCTTCCCGCCTCTCCAAAGCTCTCGCCTCCTGGCGCGCTCCTATGGTCAGCGCAGATTTAGTCAGCTGATCCATAGAATCCGCCCTAGGACCCCGGGAAAGTTCGTCTTTCACAGCCGAAGCAAGGCCTTCTTCAAATAGCATTTGAATGGGTGCCGCCGATAAGTCCCACCCCAATCTGTGAACCAGCATGGTGAACTCAGTCCAGTACTCACGGACAGATCGGCTTCCCTGCTTGCAAGCCATTAGCTGTCTGCGCACCACTCCCTGCTCAATATCGCTGGAAAACATGAGATCCATTGCACGAAAGAACTTCATGGTGTCCTTTAGGACGTCATTATGCGTTGCCATCAGGGGTCTAACCCAGTCCCTCGCCCCCCTTTCAAGATGCCCAATCACGAAAGCCACTCGCGATTCCTCGTCAGGGAATTCATCAAACTGCACATTGAGGGCATATTGCATCTCTGTTCTAAAGGCATGGTAGTCCTTGGGGTCCCCCCCAAACTTCTGCACCAATCCTGGTACCTTTCTGGTGAACTGGGTGGCTCTCCCCTTCTTGTCTGCATCCTGAGCCCTTCTCTCCTCAAGCCTCGCCGTCTGCAGCGCCAGTTGGATTTCCAACGCTCGGTACCTTTCTTCCAAGCTTGGACCCGCTCCAACTCCTGCTTCTCCGGTTCCGGCTGGGTCACTCATGATGCCTTCTCCTGCACAAACAGCTTACAAAGACTGTCGGAATGCTGTGATGGGATGATGAGCTGCTTGTGCGTAAAATCGTAGTCCCTCAGAGTTTGTGCAACTCCACAAACCTCTGTGTGTGACAGAGCTCCTCAGACATGTCTGCTCTAGTCACTTGCAGATTCCGACAGTGGTTGTTTTCGGAAGCGCTTCCAGCATAAAAGCTCCTTAACGGAAACACGTCTTCGGGATTCGCGGCGTGACAGCTTCCGGCGAGGAATAGGTCTCCCTATGGGAGCTTCTGACACCTCCCCACTGTTCTCGCTGGACGTGTCCCTGAGCCCTCCCTCTTGCTCGCTTTCCCTCAGAGATCCTCCCCTTTCCCTGCTAGTTCCTGCTTTAGCTGCTGCGTCTCTCTCAGCCTTTGTGAGACTCTCCTCCAGAGACCCATCTCTCCCCCTGCTGGTCCCTGCTTCAACTGTTGAGTCCCTCCCAGCCTCCGTGAGCCCTTTCCCCACCTGTTCCTCCGATGGCAGTTCCCTGACATGTACTATGAAGCAGCAGCGTTTTGTTGGCTGAAAGAGTGGATGCTCCTCGAGAATACAGATATCTTGGATTTAGAAGGCTTTAATAATACATTTGGTTGGCATGCATATCTATGGTATGATAAAATCAAAGTGCATAAGGCCTTTAAAAATCACATTGTCAGAAAAGCGTTGTTTAATGTTTGGATAAGATATAAAGATTTGTTGGAAAACAAAACCCCTAGATGGTTGTCACCCTTGGAGGCTAAGGCACTGAAGAAACTTAATATGGAGGTCGGATGGCCAAAGTATTGGGAAATTTTGGAACAGGATGGAGATAAATTGAAATTACAAAGTCATGAGAAATTGAAACCTAAAGTACGAGATTGGCTCCAATATTACCAAATAATGGAGGTTTACAAACAGGACAGGAAAATTGGCTTCCAGGTGGAAAAATCAAAATTAGAGACTGAACTGTTAGAACCCAATACCAAGAATTTGTCAAGAATGCATAATTTGCTGCTGAAATGGAATACACAAGATGAAACAGTTAAATCAGCTATGATTAAGTGGGCACAGGACATTGGTCATAACATTATGTTTGCTGACTGGGAATGGTTGTGGAACACCGGTATTAAATTTACGGCATGTAATGCCTTAAAGGAAAACATTATGAAAATGATCTATAGGTGGTACATGACCCCAGTCAAGCTAGCAAAAATCTACCATTTGCCTGATAACAAGTGTTGGAAATGTAAAGAAACTGAAGGTACTTTCTATCACCTTTGGTGGACATGCCCGAAGATTAAGGCTTTCTGGGAAATGATATATAATGAAATGAAAAAGGTACTTAAATGTACTTTCCCTAAGAAACCAGAGGCCTTTCTCTTGGGCATTGTCGGCCAATTGGTGTCAAAGAAAGATAGAACTTTCTTTATGTATGCTACAACAGCAGCAAGAATACTTATCGCAAAGTATTGGAAGACACAAGATCTACCCACCCTGGAAGAATGGCAGATGAAAGTGATGGACTACATGACATTGGCTGAGATGACTGGCAGAATCCGTGACCAGGGAAAGGAGACGGCGGAAGAAGAATGGAAGAAATTTAAAATCTATCTTAAGGACTATTATAAACTTGATGAATGTTAGAATGTCGAGGTTTTGAGAAAGAAAGGGTTACAGTGATATAAGATTAGACTGAAGGAAAGATTAAGAGGACAGAGGCTTGAGAGAAATAATTAGAAGTTGCTAAAAATTTTGGACATCGGGATGCAGAAAGGGGAGGTATGGGGGAGTCTGAGAAACAAGGTTTATGAAAAAAAGATTATGAAACTATACGTGTTTGTATGTCTTTTTATATGTTTGTATTGTTTTTTAAAAAATTGTAAAACCAATAAAAAAAATTATAATAAAAAAAAGGGGGAAGCAGCTCCGTCGGCAGGAACGGAGGGGAGGTCAGAACAAGCTATCCTCCCGGAAGGGGAGGGGAGCAGTGAGAGGAGTGATGTAACGATCAGGAGAAAGGTTGGAAGCTGGGCGCGCGCGCCAAGTTCAAATGTGCAAGCGCGCGGGGAAACGGAGAGCCCGGGGGAGGAGCCAGGTCCCAAAGCCCGCAGGAGAGCCATCTGTGGATTCAGCGTCAGAGGAATCCAGGAGGGGTGAAACTCCAGCGGGCAGAAAGACCCTGCGGAAAAGGAAAGACAGGAGGAGGTGGAGCAAAGCAAGCATCTTAAACTGGTGCAGGGGAGGGACTGATTCAGAGGGGACTTCAGCGGTCTAGCGTTACGGACGTGGGGCTGCGTGCCTCGGCTGTGAAACGAAAAATGAACTGCAATAAAATTTCTGTATATAAAGAGAGACTGGCGTTGGTCCTTTGTGAGCTGGGACCTGAGGCAGCCCTGACAGTAAGTCCCCTCTCTGTACGCAAAAAAAATTTTTTTGCAAGCTCACGAAGGTTGGCAGAGATGACTGCGGAGGAGCAACTAACAGAACTGCGAAACGCAGTAGCGGAGCTTTCCACGGCAGTACTGATCTCCAAAAAGACAGGAGAGGAAGCAGAAGCGCGATGCCAGGATCTGCAAGCCAGGTGGGAGCGTGCATGCAAAGAAGGGTTCCCGGGGCCCAGGTCAGAGGGAATTGGACTCGGCTGGCAGGGGGGCAGTTTAGTAGCCCACTTCGATGGGAACCTGAAGCATTATCCCAGTTTCAGAGCTGACGTCGTATATGCGCTGCATTTGCTTCGGAAGGATTTTAGAGATGAGGAGGAGAGAGTAGGCTTCATTGTATCCCACTTGCATGGGGAAGCTAAAGCCTGGCTACGCAATTTATGGCGCGAAGATGGTCCTGCCCGCAGGGATTCTGACGCATTTATTGCGGCCATGGACGCTTGTTTCCAATCTACCGTGGACATTGATGTGGCAAGGCGCGAGATGCATGGATTGAGGCAAGGCAAGGCTACAGTACGACAGTACCATTCCCGCTTTTTTGCATTGCTGAATGTGCTGGGCTGGGAAAAGGACTCCGTGGCAGTGAGAGATTTGTTCTGGGAGGGACTCAATGGCTCCGTAAAGGATGAGTTGGCAAGGGGGGACAGACCTCAAACCCTCGCAGACGTCGTGCAGAGAGCGCTCACGATAGGAGTGCGCCACGAAGAACGCCCTTGGCACAGTGATGAGGGTCGCCAGGTGCGTGCACCGGCTAGAGCGTCTCCTTTTCTTCCCAGGGACCTGGGACGTACGCATCCCTCGCCTCCGCTGAGGGAGGGGGAGGAACCGATGGAGCTTGGTGGTGCCAAGGCTCAGACAGCAGCCGGAGCCCCAGCGCCCGGAGCAGTCAAGACTAAGCCTCCTAGAGGGAGCAGGAAGTGCTACATCTGTGACAGTGCGCAACACATGGCCAAAGAGTGTCCCCAGAGGCTCCAGAAGCACACTGCAGCCTTAGCAACAGTAACAGAGGCAGCTCACCACGGAGAGCAGTTTCAGGGAAATGACAGTGCCTGGCTGGAAGCAGAGATGCTGGGGCTCAGACAGGCAAGTCAGTAAAGCAGTCCCCAGCGATTTTGCAGCCTACAGACCCCCTACCACCCAAGCCAGTGGTGCAACTCACTGCAACTCTCCAGTTACCTAATGGACTCACCCTGGAAGTCCCTGTTAGCATTGACTCCGGTAGCAACGCAGACTTCATGGGGGTGCAGTTCATCAAGGAACATCACATAGCGCTTCTACCAGCCACGCTGCCCTTAAACGTTGTCACAGTCGATGGCAGGAAGCTGCTGGGCGGGCAGGTGGTACAACAGACACCACCCATGGTGATGCAGATTGGGAATCACCGCGAGGTCATCAGTTTCAACGTCACCCGCCTGTCAGACACGCCTATAGTGTTGGGCATGAGTTGGCTGGATAGACACAGCCCGTCATTAGCGTGGTACCAGCGACAACTCACCTTTGGTTCATCCTACTGCGCACAGCACTGCATCCAGCCCGGCCAGGAAGCGGAGGGCCAGGAGGAAGGGCAGCAGCTGCACCTGGGCATGGTGCAGTCGGTGCCCCACAAGTACAGGGGGTTTTTGGAGGTCTTCTGCGAAAAGGAAGCTGACCAGTTGCCCCCCCACCGGCCCTACGACTGCGCAATTTACCTCTTGCCAGGAGCGACGCTGCCGACTGCGAAGCTGTATTCCATGTCCGAGGACGAGATGCAGGAGCTCAGGGAGTTCATAGAGCACAATTTGAAGCGGGGATTCATCCAAGAATCCAAGGCAGTGGGGGGCAGTCCTGTGTTTTTCGTGAAGAAGAAGGACACGCCCCAAAAAAGGCTCATCGTAGACTTTAGGGCCATAAACTCGATGACAAAGCCCAAGGCATTTCCCATGCCTAAGATTGACGACTTGCTCGCGACGGTGCGAAAGGGGAAGATCTTCACCAAGCTGGATCTGCGCGGCGCGTACAATCTCATACGCATGAGGGAGGGTGATGAGTGGAAGACGGCCATGTTTACGCCGTTGGGCACCTATGAATACAAAGTTATGCCGTTTGGCCTCCAAAATGGCTCCCACTGTTTCCAAGCATTCATGCACCACGTGCTAGCGGGACTCCTTTACAAGAAGTGCGTATGCTTCCTCGACGACATCCTGATCTTCTCGGAATCGCCGGAGGCTCACGAGAGTGACGTAAAGGAGGTCCTGCAGAGGCTAAGGGAGCACAGACTCTACGCCAAACTGGAGAAGTGCCAGTTCGACGTGACGGAGGTGGATTTTCTGGGCTACAGGCTGTCCGACAAGGGACTCGCCATGGACAGCGCCAAGGTCCGCGCGGTGTTGGACTGGAAGAGCCCACACAATCGGAAGGAAGTCCAGAGGTTCGTCGGCTTCGCCAACTTTTACCGCAAGTTCATCAAAGGTTTCGCGAAAGAGACGGCGGCTATCACGGACACCCTCAGTTCCAAGAAGAAAAAGTTCATTTGGACGGACCAGGCGGAGCAGTCCTTTCGGAGACTTAAGAGCCTCTTCGTGTCCGAAGAACAGCTGCTACACGTGAATCCCAGCAGGCCCATGCGGGTTGAGACTGTCGCATCGGACAGAGCGGTGGGGGCGGTCCTCTTGCAGCAAGATCCGCAAGGGAACTGGAGGCCTTGCGCGTTCTACTCCAGAAAGCTCAGCAAGTCGGAGCAGAACTACACCATCTGGGACAGGGAGTTGCTGGCCATTCATGCAGCCTTCAAGGCGTGGAGGCACTTCCTCTTCGGAGCCAGACACACTGTGCAGGTCCGCACGGACCATAAGAACCTAGAGTATTGGCGCACGGCGAAGCTCCAGAGCCAGAGGCACATACGCTGGGCGGAGTTCTTTGCGGATTTCGACTTCAGGATAGAGTACATCCCAGGAGACAACAATGTCATAGCAGATGCGCTCTCCAGGAAACCCCAGTATCTCGAGGAAGCGGCACCAGTGGCGGCCAAGCACATTTTCGCACCGCAGGCATGGGCATGTGCTTCAGCCGCCGTGGACCTGGACGCGGTGCGTCGCACGCTGCAGACGGATCCGTTCGCGCAATCCAAGATGGAGGAACTGTGGAGGGGCACAGCAAAGGACGGCGATTTCCAGATACGCGACGGCCTGCTAACCCGCAAAGGTGCTCTCTACGTGCCGGGGGACGATCTCCGCGCGAAGGTCCTGCAGCAGTGGCACGACGCACCCAGCGCGGGTCACTTCGGCAAGGAGAAGACGGCGGACTTAGTAGCCAGGGACTTTTGGTGGCCCCAGATGCGAGGAGAGGTCGCGGATTACGTCGCCAGGTGTGACACTTGCCAGAGATCCAAACCAGTGCACAAGAAGCCAGCGGGACTACTGGAACCGCTGGAGACGCCACTACAGCCGTGGGAGAGGGTGGCGCTGGACTTTGTTACTGATCTACCCAGTTCGCGAGGCAAGACGGCGGTACTTGTGGTTGTAGACCTGTTCACCAAGATGGCGCATTTCATTCCTTGCGCGAAGGTGGCCACAGCGGAACAGACCGCCAAGCTGTTCATAGACCACGTGTTCAGGGTTCACGGCTTGCCACGGTCCATCCTGTCCGACCGGGGCCGCCAATTCATTTCCAGTTTCTGGCAGAAGTTCCTGGGTATCCTGAACGTCAAGATCAACTTAGCGTCGGCGAGGCATCCGCAGACCAACGGCCAAGCGGAGAGGGTCAACGCCATCATGCAGCAGTACCTGCGATGTTACGCCAATCAACAGCCTGCGACTTGGGTGGACTACCTACCGCTGGCCGAGTTTGCCTACAACAACATGAAGCACGCGTCAACGGGGGTGACACCGTTCTGCGCCAACAATGGGCGACATCCCAGAACCTTCCCGGGGTTGGAGACGACGGCACAGGGGGAGCCGCAGGGAGCTGAGCACTTAGCAGCAGAATTGCAGGAGGTCCACGAGGAACTCCGACGGCACTTGGAGCTAGCTAAACACGCCTACAAGGAGCAGGCAGACAGGCACAGGAGGGCAGGGGAAGACATCCAGGTGGGGGACTGGGTATGGTTAGCGGCCCAGGCAGTGCCGGCCAAGTCGTTAGCTAAGAAGAAGCTAGGACACAAACAGCTAGGGCCATACCAAGTTGAGGCCAGGATCAATCCTGTAGCTTTTTGGTTGACTCTCCCAGAAGGTTCCAGAATGCACCCGGTCTTTCATAGGTCGGTGCTCACACCCTACAAGGCCCCACACAGGTTTCAGGAGCCAGGGACAGCACCAGACCCACGCAGAAAGTCACCAGAGGGGGGGAAGTCACTGAGGGCTACGACATTCAACGAGGTCACGGAGATTCTGGACTCGAGATGGGGGGGGAGGAGGGAGTAGAATATCTCCTCGCCAGGGAGGGTACCCCGGCCAGCGCCAACAGTTGGGTGCCGGATTATGCTCTGGAGGAACCGCTTCTCAAAGACGAGTTCCATGCACTCTTCCCACACAGGCCCATGCCAGCGGATTATTTCGACAGCTGGCTTTTTACGCCCACACTTTCCGCCAGCACGTTCCAGGGGTTCTCCTCCGCAGAGGAGACGACGCCGGAATTGAGCCCTCCAAGGGGATTGTGCTCTTTTTTTATATATATATAAATTTTTTATTGGTTTTACAGCATTTTTTAAACAATACAAACAAATAAAAGGACAAACAAACATGTATAATTTCCTAACCTTTTTTTCATTACCCTCATTTCTCAGACTCCTCCATACCTCCCCTTTCTGCATCCCAATTTCCAAGATTATTTCAGCAGCTTCTAAATAATTTTATCAAATATGTGTCCTCATAGTCTTTTCTTCAACTTATTCTTATGTCACTGTAATCCCTTTTTCTTTCTCAACACCTCGACATTTTAGCATTCATCAATTTTATAATAGTTCTTAAGATAAATTTTAAATTTCTTCCAATCCTCTTCCGCCGTCTCTTTCCTCTGATCACGGATTCTGCCAGTCATCTCAGCCAATGTCATATAGTCCATCACTTTCATCTGCCATTCTTCCAAGGTGGGTAGATCTTGTGTCTTCCAATACTTTGCGATAAGTATTCTTGCTGCTGTTGTAGCATACATAAAGAAAATTCTATCTTTCTTTAACACCAATTGGCCGACAATGCCCAAGAGAAAGGCCTCTGGTTTCTTAGGGAATGTACATTTAAGTACTTTTTTCATTTCATTATATATCATTTCCCAGAATGCCTTAATCTTTGGGCACGTCCACCAAAGGTGGTAGAAAGTACCTTCAGATTCTTTACATTTCCAGCACTTGTTATCAGGCAAATGATAAATCTTTGCTAGCTTGACTGGGGTCATGTACCACCTATAGATCATTTTCATAATATTTTCCTTTAAAGCATTACATGCCGTAAATTTTATCCCGGTGTTCCACAACCATTCCCAGTCAGCAAACATAATATTATGGCCAATGTCCTGTGCCCACTTAATCATAGCTGATTTAACTGTTTCATCTTGTGTATTCCATTTCAGCAGCAAATTATACATTCTTGATAAGTTCTTAGTATTGGGTTCTAACAATTCAGTTTCTAATTTTGATTTCTCCACCTGGAAGCCAATTTTCCTATCTTGTTTGTACACCTCCATTATTTGATAATAATGGAGCCAATCTCGTACTTTGGGTTTCAATTTCTCATGACTCTGTAACTTCAATTTATCTCCGTCTTGTTCCAAGATTTCCCAATACTTTGGCCATTCGGCCTCCATATTGAGCTTTTTCAATGCCTTAGCCTCCAAGGGTGACAACCATCTAGGGGTTTTGTTTTCCAGCAAGTTTTTATATCTTATCCAGACATTATATAATGCTTTTCTGACAATATGGTTTTTAAAGGCCCTATGCACTTTAATTTTATCATACCATAAGTATGCATGCCAACCAAATGCATTATTGAAACCTTCTAAATCCAAGATAATCCAAGACAGTAAGAGCTGTTCGACAGTGGAATTTGCTGCCAAGGAGTGTCGTGGAGTCTCCTACTTTGGAGGTCTTTAAGCAGAGGCTTGACAACCATATGTCAGGAGTGCTCTGATGGTGTTTCCTGCTTGGCAGGGGGTTGGACTCGATGGCCCTTGTGGTCTCTTCCAACTCTGATTCTATGATTCAAGATATCTGTATTCTCGAGGAGCATCCACTCTTTCAGCCAGCAAAACGCTGCTGCTTCATAATACAATTTTAAATCCGGCAGGGCAAATCCCCCTCTTTCTTTTGCATCTGTCAATATTTTAAATTTTATTCTGGGCTTTTTGCCCTGCCAGACAAATTTTGAAATGTCTTTCTGCCACCTCTTGAAACAGTCCATCTTGTCAAGAACCTGCAAAGTTTGAAACAAGAATAACATTCTAGGCAATACATTCATCTTAATAACTGCAATTCGGCCTAACATTGACAGTTTCAAATTTGACCATATTTCTAGATCTTTTTTGATTTCTGACCAACATTTTTCATAATTGTCTTTATACAAATTCAGATTTTTAGATGTCAGATGAACCCCTAGGTATTTCACCTTCTTAACCACTGTCAAACCTGTTTCATTCTGGAATTTCTCCCTCTCCATACCTGTTAAATTTTTCTCCAAAACTTTAGTCTTTTGTTTGTTCAGTTTGAATCCGGCCACCTGACCAAATTCTTGAATTATCTCCAACACCCTCTTTGTACTAGTATCTGGCTCTTGTAAAGTAAGTACCAAATCATCTGCAAAGACTCTTAACTTATAATGTTTTGCTCCGACCTGTACATCTTTAACCTGCTGGTCATCTCTAATCATATTTAGCAAAACCTCCAGGACTGATATAAAAAGCAATGGGGAAATTGGGCACCCTTGTCGTGTCCCTTTTTCTATCTTAAATTCTTCAGTTATCACATTATTTACAATCAACTTAGCTTTTTGTTCAGAATATATCGCACCCATACCATTCTCAAATCCTTGGCCTACCCCCATCCCATGAAGATTCTTTTTCATAAAACTCCAAGAAATATTGTCGAAGGCTTTCTCCGCATCCACAAATATCAGCACTGCTTTAGTGTTTATATTCACCTCCAATAGTTCCAAAATGTCTATTATGTTCCTCACGTTGTCTGATAAGTGCCTTTTTGGGAGAAAGCCTGCTTGGTCCTTGTGAATCTTCTCCATCAACACTCTTTTCAATCTTTTTGCCAAAATGTCTGCAAAGATTTTGTAATCCACATTGAGTAATGATATTGGGCGGTAGTTCTTAAGCTGAGTCTTTTCAGTCTCTGTCTTTGGTATGAGTGTAATATAAGCTTCTTTCCACGATTCTGGCGCCTTTTCCCCCTCTAGAATCTCGTTACAGACTTCCTTTAACGGTTGTACCAACCACTCCTTCAAAGCTTTATAGTATCTGGAAGTCAGTCCATCTGGTCCTGGAGATTTGCCCAGTTGCATGTTCTGAATGGCACCCTCTATCTCTTGTTTTGTTATTCTCTGGTTTAGATCCACCTTGCTTTGATGAGAGATTTTTTGTAGTCCATATTTTTTAAGGAATTCATCTATATCCTCTTCCTTCTGCGGTCCTTGTGAATATAATTTTTTAAAGTAGCTCAAAAAACAGTTTCTAATCTCATTGGGTTTGGATATATTCTTTCCATCCACTTCTAGGTTTGTAACTGTATTTAGTTTCTGTCTTTTCTTCAATTGCCAAGCCAGAAGCTTACCACATTTATCTGCAGATTCGAATGTCTTTTGTCTCATTTGCTTTATCTTCCATTCAATCTCTTGGTTCATCAGTTCCATATATTGTGTCTGGTATAACTTGATCTCTCTCAAAATCTCCTGGGACTTTGGTTTTGATCTCAATTTCTTCTCTCCTTCTTTTATCTTTTCCAGGATCTTTTCCTTCTTCTCATTTTGCTTTCTCTTTTTTACTGAATTTTGTTGGATTAGGAATCCTCGCATCACAGCTTTACTTGCGTCCCAGATCACTCTTTTTTCTACATCAGTTTTTAGGTTTAATTCAAAATAGTCCTTTAAGGTTTTTTGGGCCTTTCTGTGGATCTCCTCATCTCGAAACAGGGTGTCATTCATCCTCCATCTAAATTGACCAGTTGTTATAAATTTCATTTCCATCTTCACGGCGTTATGGTCAGAGCAAGTCTTGGGGCAGATTTCTATATTCTTGATCTTTGGAGCCAGCCCACTAGTAATCCAGATTTGATCGATTCTGGTCCAGGTCATCATTGCTTGAGAAAAGAAAGTTCCCTCTCTTTCGAGTGGGTTCCTTGTTCTCCAAATATCTATCAAGTCCATATTTTCAGTCATTTCAAAGAAGGTCTTCGGAAGTCTCCCTTCCTTAGAGATTGTCTGTCTTTGTGCCTTGTCCATATTTGTAGAAACCACACCATTCATATCTCCCATGATTACTACATTATAGTCCAAATAGTCCATCAGAGTTCCATGCAGCTTCTTAAAAAATTCCGCCTTCCCTTCATTTGGTGCATAAATTCCAACAATTAACAGTTTTTCTCCTTGTATTTGTATTTCAATTGCCAAATATCTTCCTTGTTCGTCTTTAAACATCATTCTTGGGGCCAATTTCTCTTTTGCATAAATCACCACTCCTCTTTTCTTAACTTTATCCGATGAGATGAATTCTTGTCCTAGTCTTTTATTTATAAGTAATTTCCTGTGTACCCTTGTCACATGGGTTTCTTGTAAGCAAATCAAATCCAATTTTTCTCTTTTCAGAATATGAAAAAATTGACGTCTTTTCCTGGGCATGTTCAGCCCATTACAATTCCAGCTAAGGAATTGCAGGGCCATCTTGTTATTTGTCATTTACTCCTCCTACCGCTCCAAGTTGCTGCTCTTCCTCTGATGGTGGTTTAAGTCCAAACGATAGATTCAAGATATCTACCGCCCCTTTTACCTCTGGAATTGGGTCTACCGTTCCCTTCTGCAAATCCTCGTGGTTTTTCTCCAAAAACTTCTCTTTGTCTTGAATTGTTTTTATTTTCACCTTCTTTCCCTTGTAGTTAAAGGACAGTCCTTGTGGGAACTCCCACCTAAAAAGTATGTTGTTCCTTTTCAGCAGGTAGACCAGATCTTTATAGAAGGTTCTCACCTCAAGAATATATTTAGGGATGTCCTTGAAGATTTGTATATGAGAGTTTTCAATTTCCAAGGCCTTTTGGCAATGTAGTTTTAATATTTTGTCCCTTTCTTCCTTGGATCTAAAAGTAATCAGGCAATCCCTCGGAGTCTTTCTGTTCTGTCTCCTGCCCAATCTGAATGCTGTTGTTATCTTAAATTCTTCCTCCTGCAATTCTTCCTGCCAAAAGTCAGAAAACTCTTGTGTGAGGAACTCCACAAGGCTGTCCCCTTCACTTTCGGGAACTAGTCTTAATTTCAGGTTTCTCTCCTTTCTCTGTAATTCCAGCAAAGACAAGGTCGCATCATGTTCATACACTTTTCTGGAGATTGGTTCTAGTTTTTCCTGTGTCTCTTCAGCAATATGTCTGGCGTCCTCTGCGATTTTACGTGTTGCAGAGTTTTCTTCAATCAGCTTATTTATAGATTCTATGTTAGATGTCACACTTTTCGTATTCAAGTCCAACCTTGCTGTTAATTTTTGTGAATTTTCTGTACTCTGCTTTGTCAAAGCTTCTAAAGATTGATTTAACTTGAGTAACGCCTGTGTCATTGAATCCATTGAAACAGCTGTCACTTTTTCTTGCCCAGCTGCTCCTGTCGGTGTTAGGCTTGATATTGAGCCTCTTTTCTTTTGTTGTTGTTGTTTTGCTTTAGCTCTGGTAGTTATCTCATCTGCTGGGCCGCTCATGTCCCAAGGACGTTCTCACAGGAGCAGTTTCCTGATGGAAAATCCCACTGTCTTAATCCGTTGCTCTGCAACTGTTACTTCTCAACCCTCTAGAGGGAGCAAACCAAAATGTCCAAGTGAAGGAAACAAAGAACAAAGAGACCAGGATTCCTCAATATAAGTGCTGCAACACTTTTTCTATATAATTACTCTGTCCACACTATCCAAAGAGTTGTTGCAGCAAAGTCCCAACACTGTAACAAGCAGAGCTTCCACAGTATAACTTTGTAACAAGTTGTATCAAGTTCTAAATACAGTTCCTGGTATCTTATTTTGACAGTCCGTCTCAGGGGATTAAGGCAGCGGAAAACTTTTCTCTTTTAAAAAGTCATGCAGGTTATAAAGTCACTTTTTCTCCCCTCTGCCCCTGCCTGCTAGAGAGGAGATCATGTCCAATGCCAAGGTTAAGCAGTCATAAGATTATTTTCCTTCAGATGCAGCTTTGTGTTTTCGTTGCTTAATCTGTCATGCAGTTGGGGGAAGGCAGACTTCCTTATTTTTTGCCTTTCCCGTTTCCGGCTGAATTTTAAATTTTAGTTTTAAAGTCCCAAATAATCTTTCAGTCCTACTCACGGGTTTTTCAGTCGAATTTCAATTTACAGGAAGGAATCGGCGCTCTCCGTTCATGGCAACGCGGCTTCACTCCGCGGGCTGGGTTGCGACTCTCAGCACCATGCTCACTCCCGATGCCGTTCCGGAGCCTTTAAAAAGGCTCTTTCGCAGTAAAGGGGGGCGCTTCTGGTTCCCACCGAGTCTCCTTGTTCACAGGCTTCTGCGCCTGTGATTTTAGGGGTCCCCCGCTTGCCGTAGCGGGTCAGACCCGAACTCACGGAGCAGTCCTTCTCCGGAGCTCGGAGAAAGGACAGCCATTAAACGCTGGCGCCGACTGGAAGTCTCCAAGGGGGGGATCGTGCTCGGGGGTGGACACGGACCGCTCTTACTGGTGGGACGATCAGCCAGAAGTGGGGTGGAGCAGGAGGTGGCTAAGGTGGCCTTGGCAAACAGCATCGCCCGAGGTAACAGGGGGAGAGGCGGACATGGACGTGTTGGGGGAGGAGCCCGGGTTCGAGCACACATACACTGAATTGGAAGCAGAGGAGATCGACGTAGACGAGGTCGTCAAGGACTGGCCGGATCCAGTTGGGGGGCGGCAGACCGGGGGAAATGAACTGTTTCCAGCATTACCCCCCATGGCAATGGAGCACCCGGAACCAGCACCCAAGCAGCGGGAGGGGGGAAGGGGGGGCTTCGAGGGGGGATGGATGTCAGGGGTTCAGGAGCAGAGGCACATGGGAGGCAGGAGAGGGAGGACTATTGGGAAGAGTCCGAGGACAGCGAGGAAGAGGAGGACGGTGGCCCGAGGGATTCCATGAGCCTTTCCAGCGAATCGGAGGATTCCCAGGAGGGGGCGCCTGTAGCCAAGACAAGAGGAGCCCCAGGGGGGACTCATCAGGGGGAAGGAGCAAATAGGGAATCCCGAAGCAGCAGCTGGAGATCGGGACCGGCTTCCCCTCCAGAGCATAGCGAAGGGGGGGAGGTTCCAGTGTGTCAGGGGAAGCAGCTCCGTCGGCAGGAACGGAGGGGAGGTCAGAATAAGCTATCCTCCCGGAAGGGGAGGGGAGCAGTGAGAGGAGTGATGTAACGATCAGGAGAAAGGTTGGAAGCTGGGCGCGCGCGCCAAGTTCAAATGTGCAAGCGCGAGGGGAAACGGAGAGCCCGGGGGAGGAGCCAAGTCCCAAAGCCCGCAGGAGGGAGGGAGAGCCATCTGGGGATTCAGTGTCAGAGGAATCCAGGAGGGGCGAAACTCCAGCGGGCAGAAAGACCCTGCGGAAAAGGAAAGACAGGAGGAGGTGGAGCAAAGCAAGCATCTTAAACTGGTGCAGGGGAGGGACTGATTCAGAGGGGACTTCAGCGGTCTAGCGTTACGGACGTGGGGCTGCGCGCCTCGGCTGTGAAACGAAAAATGAACTGCAATAAACGTTTCTGTATATAAAGAGAGACTGGCGTTGGTCCTTTGTGAGCTGGGACCTGAGGCAGCCCTGACAGGCGCGAAAATGATCCCGCCCTCCAGGATTCAAACGCATTTATCGAGGCTATGGACGCTTGTTTTAAATCAACGGTAGATGTGGATGTGGCCAGGAGGGAAACGCACGGGCTGCAGCAGGGCAAAGCCATGGTGAGACAATATCACTCCCACTTTTTTGCGTTGGTAAATGTGCTGGGCTGGGAGAAGGACTCTGATGCCGTGAGGGATCTGTTCTGGGAGGGGCTAAATGGACCCGTGAAAGATGAGCTGGCGAGGGGGGAGAGACCTACCACTACCACAGAAGTCGTCCAGAGAGCGCTGACGATAGGGGTACGCCTGGAAGAACGCCCTTGGGGCAGGGATGAGGGTCGTCTGGCACGCACACCGGCCAAAACACCTCCCTTCATACCCAGAGAAACAGGGCACGCGCACTCCACGCCTCCACTGGGGGAGGGAGAAGAGCCGATGGAGATCGGTGGTGCCAAGGCTCAGACAGCGACCAGAGCCCAAACACCAGGAGCAGTCAAGACGAAGGCTCCTAGAGGGAGCAGGAAGTGTTACATCTGCGACAGTGCACAGCACATGGCCAAAGAGTGTCCCCAGAGGATCCAGAAGCACACTGCAGCCTCAGCAACAGTAAGAGGAGCAGTTCAGCAGGGGGAACAGCTGCAGGGAAACGACGAAGCCTGGCTGCAGGCAGAGGCACTGGGGCCCAGCCAGGCGAGTCAGTGAAGCAGTCCCCAGAGATTTTGCAGCCCACAGACCCCCTCCCACCCAAACCAGTGGTGCAACTCACCGCATCACTCCAGCTGCCAAATAGATTCACCCTGGAAGTCCCTATTACCATTGACTCTGGTAGTAATGCAGACTTTGTGGGGGTGGACTTCATCAGGCGACATCGCATAGCGCTCCTACCAGCCACGATGCCCCTAAACGTTGTCACGGTCGATGGCAGGGAGCTACTGGGTGGACAGGTGGTACAGCAAACGCCGCCTATGGTACTGCAAATTGGAAATCACTGCGAAGTCATCAGCTTCAATGTCACCCACCTGTCGGACACGCCCATAGTGTTGGGCATGAGTTGGCTGGATAGGCACAGCCCGGCATTAGCATGGTACCAGCGGCAATTGACCTTCTGCTCCTTCTACTGCGCAGAACACTGCATCCGAACCGGCCAGGAAGAGGAGGGACAGGAAGATGAACAGCAGCTACACCTAGGCATGGTGCAGGCGGTGCCCAACAAGTACAAGGCAATTTTGGAGGTCTTCTGCGAGAAGGAAGCGGACAAGCTGCCTCCCCACCTGCCCTACAACTGCACGATTGACCTCCTACCGGGGGCGACACTGCCGACTGGAAAACTATATTCCATGTCTGAGGACGAACTGCAAGAACTCAGGGAGTTCATAGATCACAACTTGAATCCAAAGCAGTGGGGGGCAGTCCCCTGTTTTTCGTGAAGAAGAAAGACACGCCCCAACGGAGAATCGTAGTTGATTCCAGGATCATAAATTCCAGGACAAAGCCCACAGCATTCCCCATGCCCAAGATCGACGACCTGCTTGCGACGGTGAGGAAGGGACGGATCTTCACCAAGTTGGATCTACGAGGGGCGTACAACCTTATACGCATGCGGGAGGGCGATGAGTGGAAGACGGCCATGTTTACGCCTTTAGGCACCTATGAATATAGAGTTATGCCGTTTGGTCTGCAAAATGGCTCCCATTGTTTCCAAGCCTTCATGCACCACGTGTTAGCGGGCCTCCTCTACAAGAAGTGCGTATGCTTCCTAGACGACATCCTGATCTTCTCGGAATCGCAGGAGGCTCACGAGGGAGACGTCAAGGAGGTCCTGCAGAGACTACGGGAGCACAGACTTTACGCCAAACTGGAGAAGTGCCAGTTCGACGTGACGGAGGTGGATTTCCTGGGCTACAAGCTGTCCGACAAGGGACTCGCCATGGACAGCGCCAAGGTCCACTCGGTGTTGGACTGGAAGAGCCCGCGCAATCGGAAGGAGGTCCAGAAGTTCGTCGGCTTCGCCAACTTTTACCGCAAGTTCATCAAGGGGTTCGCAAAGGAGACGACGGCTATCACGGACACCCTCAGCTCCAAGAAGAAGAAGTTCACCTGGACGGACCAGGCGGAACAGTCTTTTCGGAGACTCAAGCATCTCTTCGCGTCCGAAGAACAGCTGCTACACGTAAACCCCAGCAAACCAATGAGGCTTGAGACGGACGCATCGGACAGAGCGGTGGGGGCGGTCCTGTTGCAGCGAGATCCTCAAGGGAACTGGAGGCCCTGCGCATTCTACTCCAGGAAACTCAGGAAGTCGGAACAGAACTACACCATCTGGGACAGGGAGTTGCTGGCCATTCATGCAGCCTTCAAGGCGTGGCGGCACTTCCTCATCGGAGCCAGACACACTGTGCAGGTCCGCACGGACCATAAGAACCTGGAGTACTGGCGCACGGCGCGGTTCCTGAACCAGAGACACATCCGCTGGGCGGAGTTCTTTGCGGATTTCGACTTCCGGATAGAATACATCCCGGGAGACAACAACGTCATGGCAGATGCACTATCCAGGAAATCGCAGTATCTCGAGGAAGCGGCACTGGTGGCGGCCAAACACATTTTTGCACCGAAAGCGTGGGCATGCACTTCAGCCACCGTGGACCTGGACGCAGTGCGTCGCGCACTGCAGACGGATGCCTTCGCACAATCCAAGATGGAGGAGGTGCGAAGAGGCACAGCGAAGGACGACGAGTTCCAGATACGCGACGGACTGCTCACCTGCAAAGGAGCTCTCTACGTGCCTGGGGACGACCTCCGAGCTAAAGTCCTGCAGCAGTTACACGACGCGCCCAGTGCTGGGCACTTCGGCAAGGACAAGACGGCGGAATTGGTGGCCAGAGACTTTTGGTGGCCCCAGATGAGGGGAGAAGTCGCGGATTACGTCTCTAGGTGTGACACATGCCAAAGGGCCAAACCAGTGCACAAGAAGCTGGCGGGACTGCTGGAACCACTACAGACGCCGCTCGAACCGTGGGAGAAAGTGGCCCTGGACTTTGTCACAGATCTGCCCAGCTCGCGAGGCAAAACAGTGGTACTCGTTGTCGTAGACCTGTTCACCAAGATGGCGCACTTCATTCCTTGCGCGAAGGTGGCCACAGTGGAGCAGACTGCCAAACTGTTCATAGACCAGGTGTTCAAAGTTCACGGCTTACCACGGTCCATCCTGTCTGACCGGGGTCGCCAATTCGTCTCGAGCTTCTGGCAGAAGCTGCTGGGCATCCTGAACGTCAAGATCAACTTAGCGTCGGCACGACACCCGCAGACCAACGGACAAGCGGAGTGGGTCAACGCCATCATGCAGCAGTACCTGCGATGCTACGCGAATCAACAGCCCTCGACCTTGGTTGACTACCTACCGCTGGCCGAGTTTGCCTACAACAACATGAAGCATGGGTCTACAGGGGTGACACCGTTCTTCGCCAACAATGGGCGGCATCCCAGAACCTTCCCGGGGTTAGAGACGAAGGGGGAGGGGGAGCCACGGGGAGCAGAGCACTTGGCAGCAGAGTTACAGGAGGTCCACGAGCAACTCCGAAGGACCTTGGAACTAGCAAAACACGCCTACAAAGTGCAGGCAGACAGGCACAGGAGAGTCGGGGAAGACATCCAGGTGGGGGACTGGGTCTGGTTAGCGGCCCAGGCAGTGCCGGCCAGAACGTTAGCTAAGAAGAAGCTCAAACACAAGCAGTTAGGGCCATACCAAGTCGAGGCACAAATCAACCCAGTGGCCTTCCGGTTGACACTCCCGGAGGGCTCCAGAATGCACCCGGTATTTCATAGGTCAGTCCTCACACCCTACAAGGAACCCCACAGGTTTCACGCGCCAGGGACCGCACCTCGCCCACTTAGAAAGTCGCCAACGGGGGAGGGGTCACCGAGGGCGGCACCACTCAACGAGGTCACGGAGATTTTAGACTCAAGATGGGGGAAAGAGGGAGTTGAATATCTCCTCGCCAGGGAAGGTACCCCGGCCAGCGCCAACAGGTGGGTGCCGGACTATGCCTTGGAGGAGCACTACCTCAAAGACGAGTTCCATGCACTCTTCCCGCACAGACCTATGCCGGCAGATTTTCACACCCACACTTTCAACCAGCACGTTCCAGGGGTTCTCATCTGCTGAGGAAACGGCGCCAGACACAAGCTCCCCGGAGGGATCACTCTTGGGGTCTGCCACAGACCGCTCTTATTGGTGGGACACTCAACCGGAGGTGGGGTGGAGCAGGGAACTGCTAAGGGGGCCCTGGCACGCAGCATCACCCGAGGTAACGGGGAGAGACGGACATGGACGTGTTGGGGGAGGACCTTGGGTTCGAACACGAATGCAGAGAGATGGAAGCAGAGGAGATCGACGTCGGCGAGCCCATTACGGGCTGGCCGGATCCAACTGGTCGGCTGCACGCCAGGGGGGAAGGAACTGTATCCCGCACTCACCCCCACAGCACTGGAGCACCAGGAACCCGCCCCAGAAGAGGGGAAGGGGGGAAGGGGGGCTTCGATGGCGGGATGGATGTCAGGGGCTCAGGAGCAGAGGTACAGGGGAGAGAGGAGATGGAGAGCGAAGGGGAAGGATCTGAGGGCAGCGTAGGGGGCAAGGGGGGTCCCAGGGGAGACACACCAGAAACAAGGGGCCAGCGGGGACTCCCAAAGCAGCAGCTGGAGATCAGGACCAGCTTCCCCACCAGAGCATAGTGGGGGGGAAGAGTCCCAGGTGTCAGGGGCAGCGTCTCCTCCAGCAGGGAGAGAAGAAGAGTCGGGACTGACCACGCCTCTGTCGGAGAGTGGGGGAACAGAGGGGAGGTCAGGTCCAGCTGGCCTCCCCGAAGGGGGAAGCAGTGACAGGAGCAGTGTAACGGTCAGGAGGAGGGTTGCCGGCTGGGCGCGCGCGCCAAGTTCGAATGTACAGGCGCGCGGGACAGCAGAAAACCCGGATGGGGAACCAGGTCCTAAAGCCCGCCGGAGGCAGGGGGAAGACTCAGGGGACTCAGCGTCAGAAGAGTCTAGGAAGGGCGAGACCCCAGCTGACAGGCGGACCCAGAGGAGGAAAGAGCAAAGGAAGAGGTGGAGCAAGGCTAGGGTCTTAAACTGGTGTCTGGAGGGAGGAAACTCAGACGGAGCTTCGGCGGTCTAGAGTCTCAGACGTAGAGCTGCACGCTCCTGATGTGAAAGACAAACTGAACTTCAATAAAGACTTTTGTATATAACAACGGACTGGCGTTGGTCCTTTGTGAGCTGGGACCCTGGGCAGCTCTGACAATAATGAACTAAAAAAGGTATTTAAATATACCTTCCCTAAGAAACCAGAGGCCTTCCTTTTGGGCATTGTTGGCCAGAGGGTGCTAAAGAAGGACAGAATTTTATTTATGTATGCGACAACAGCAGCAAGAATACTCATCGCAAAGTACTGGAAGACAGAAGATTTGCCCACTCTGGAAGAATGGCAGATGCAACTGATTGACTACGTGGAATTGGCAGAAATGACTGGCAGAATGCGAGACCTGGGAGAAGAGACAGTGGAAGAGGACTGGAAAAAATTTAAGGACTATTTGCAAAAGTACTGTAAAATGTATGAATGTTAGAATGATGCAGGATATAAAGACAACATGGCATTAGTAACCTAGTTGAACGAAATATGAAAATAACTGAACTATAAGAACAAAGATGAAATTTGAATAATATTATGTCAAGTTTAAATATCTAAATATTTGATAACAAAGGGTAAAATTGGAGACATAATAGCTGAAAAGTTTAATTTAAAACAAATTCTGAGAGAAGGTGAAGCATTGCTGAACATGATTTGGTAAATGGGAACACAGGAAAGGGAGAGGCGAGGGGGGTCAAGAAAGAGGGTTATGGAAGTTTGGTTTAACTATGTTGTATGTTTTATGTCTGTATTTTTGTATCGTATTGTTTTTTGTTTTGTGTGATTTCGTACTTTTTTTGTCTTTTACTGTGAAAATTTAATAAAATATCTTTAAAAAAAACATAAAAAACAAACAAAAACACCAATTTGAAATAAGCCCAATCAGAGCTTTATCATCTTCTTTTTATGTAGATGGAACCCAAAATACCCTTTTTCCATTGGTTTGGGGTGATTCTGGCGCACACCCAAATAACACCATGTGAATTGAAAAAAGCCCAATCAAAGCTTATATGTCTTCTCTCTATGCATATGGAAGCGAAAAGATGGTGTTGTGTTATTTTGGTCTCATTACACACACTTTGCGATTTCTGTGTCAATGTGCATTAAAAGCAAAAAACACGAAATGAAGTAAACGCAATCCAAAATTCTTTTTTCTATGTAGTTGGAAAACAAAACAACCTGTTTGGCTTTGTTTAGGCTTATTGCACAACTTTGCTATTTGTGGGTGAATGAACACCGAAAGAGCAATCGAAGCTTATTCGTCCTTTTACTATTGAGATGGAACCAAAACACCTATGCTTGATTTGGGCTGGTAACAAACATGTCACCTGCGATTTTTGGTTGAATGTGCATTCTAACCCCAAAAACACCAATTTGAAAAAAGCCCAATCAGAGCTTTATCATCTTTGAATCATAGAATCATAGAATCATAGAATTGGAAGAGACCACAAGGGCCATCGAGTCCAACCCCCTGCCAAGCAGGAAACACCATCAGAGCACTCCTGACATATGGTTGTCAAGCCTCTGCTTAAAGACCTCCAAAGTAGGAGACTCCACCACACTCCTTGGCAGCAAATTCCACTGTCGAACAGCTCTCACTGTCAGGAAGTTCTTCCTAATGTTTAGGTGGAATCTTCTTTCTTGTAGTTTGGATCCATTGCTCCGTGTCCGCTTCTCTGGAGCAGCAGAAAACAACCTTTCTCTCTCCTCTATATGACATCCTTTTCTATATTTGAACATGGCTATCATATAACCCCTTAACCTCCTCTTCTCCAAGCTAAACATGCCCAGCTCCCTTAGCCGTTCCTCATAAGGCATCGTTTCCAGGCCTTTGACCATTTTGGTTGCCCTCCTCTGGACACGTTCCAGTTTGTCAGTGTCCTTCTTGTACTGTGGTGCCCAGAACTGGACACAGTACTCCAGGTGAGGTCTGACCAGAGCAGAATACAGTGGCACTATTACTTCCCTTGATCTAGATGCTATACTCCTATTGATGCAGCCCAGAATTGCATTGGCTTTTTTAGCTGCCGCGTCACACTGTTGGCTCATGTCAAGTTTGTGGTCAACCAAGACTCCTAGATCCTTTTCACATGTACTGCTCTCAAGCCAGGTGTCACCCATCTTGTATTTGTGCCTCTCATTTTTTTTGCCCAAGTGCAATACTTTACATTTCTCCCTGTTAAAATTCATCTTGTTTGTTTTGGCCCAGTTCTCTAATCTGTCAAGGTCGTTTTGAAGTGTGATCCTGTCCTCTGGGGTGTTAGCCACCCCTCCCACTTTGGTGTCATCTGCAAATTTGATCAGGATGCCCTTGAATCCATCATCCAAGTTGTTGATAAAGATGTTGAATAAGACCGGGCCCAAGACAGAACCCTGTGGCACCCCACTAGTCACTCTTCTCCAGGATGAAGAGGAACCATTGATGAGCACCCTTTGGGTTCGGTCAGTCAGCCAGTTACAAATCCACTGAGTGGTAGCATAGTCAAGACCGCATTTTACCAGCTTCTTTATAAGAATAGCATGGGGCACCTTGTCAAATGCCTTGCTGAAATCAAGGTAGGCTACATCCACTGCGTTCCCTTCATCTACCAGGTTTGTAATTCTGTCAAAAAACGAGATCAGGTTAGTCTGACATGACTTATTTTTCAGAAATCCATGCTGACTATTGGTGATCACAGCTTTCCTTTCTAGGTGCGCACAGACTGTTTGCTTAATGATCTGCTCCATAATCTTCCCTGGTATTGATGTCAGACTGACTGGGCTGTAATTATTTGGGTCCTCTCGTTTCCCCTTTTTGAAAATAGGGACAACATTTACCCTCCACCAGTCTGCCGGGACTTCGCCTGTTCTCCAGGAATTCTCAAAGATGACTGCCAGTGGTTCTGAGATCACATCTGCCAGTTCTTTTAATACTCTTGGATGAAGTTCATCTGGCCCTGGAGACTTGAATACATCTAAACTAGCCAAGTATTCTTGTACTATCTCCTTAGTTATTCTGGGCTGTGTTTCCTTTGCTGAATCATTTGCTCCAAATTCTTCAGGTCGGGCATTGTTTTCTTTATCGGAGAAGACTGAGGCAAAGAAGGCATTGAGGAGTTCAGCCCTTTCTGTGTCACCATCTTCTCCTCTGAGTGACCCCACTGTTTCTTTGTTCTTCCTTTTGCTACGAACATACCCATAAAAGCCTTTTTTGTTGCTTTTAACCTCTCTAGCAAGCCTGAGTTCATTCTGTGCTTTAGCTTTTCTGACTTTGTGTCTACACGTGCTGGCTATTTGTTTGAATTCCTCTTTGGTGGTTTCCCCCCTTTTCCATTTTTTGTACACATCCTTTTTTAATCTTAACTCAGTTAAAAGTTATTTAGATAGCCACCCTGGCTTCTTTAGGTCACCTTCCATGTTTCCATCTCATTGGTATTGCCTGACGTTTTGCTTTTACTATCTCCCTCTTAACAAACTCCCAGCCATCATGAACTCCCTTTCCTTTTAGTATTACTGTCCATGGGATCTCACCCAGCACTTCCCTAAGTTTTATGAAGTCGGCTTTCTTAAAGTCAAGAAATTGAGTCCTAGTATGCTTGGCTGCTCCTTTCCGCTGTATAGAAAACTTCAGAAGAGCATGATCACTCGCGCCTAATGATCCTTCCACTTCTACCCCACTAACCAGGTCATCAACATTGGTTAGGACCAGATCTAAAATGGCTGTTCCTCTTGTTGCTTCTCCCACTTTCTGGACAATGAAGTTGTCTGCAAGGCCAGTGAGGAATCTGTTTGACCTTATGCTCTTGGCCGGGTTTGAAATCCAACAAATATCCGGGTAACTGAAGTCCCCCATTACTACTATCTCCCTTCCTTTTGCATGCTTGGCCATCTGTTCCAGGAAGGCATCATCTATGTCCTCCGTTTGGCTTGGGGATCTATACTAAACTCCCACAATGAGGTCTCTGTTATGTTTCTCTCCCTTAATTTTGACCCAAATGCTCTCACTTTGGCTTTGAGGTTCTAAATCTTGGATCTCTTCACAGGTATACACATCCCTGACATATAACGCTTCCAGTGAAATCAGCGGAGAGAGCACAGGACCTCCGCTTGGCACGCCCACGCTGCGCAGAAGGCTTCCACGCAGAGAATCTAGGAGGAGACTTGGAGTCAAGCAACTTTTATGTTGGAAGAAATTTAGGTCACACCCACTGACGGATTCTGCCAGTGACTAAGACAGTCGCGTTTCAAGGGCTGTCAAACCAGGGAAAGTTTTAGCTATACGACTAGCTTGCAGCAGTTTGCAGTTTACGCACAAGCAACCCCAATTCCCATTACAGCAATCCGTCAGTCCCTTGTTGCTTGTGCGGAGAGCAGCAGAGGCAGTGTCATGAGTCAAGCTGGAGGAGCAGGCGCCGGAGAGGGGCCAGGAAGGAACCAACGCTCGAAGAGAGAAACAGAGAGTTGGAGCAGCAACTGGCTATAGTAGCGGCGCGGCTGGATGAAAGGCGGACTCAGGATGCCCAGGGGAAGCCCAACCCCATCGCAAGGAAGGTACCGGGACTAGTGCAGAAGTTTTCAGGCAACCCCAGAGACTATAATGCTTTTAAGACAGATGTGCAATATGCGCTGGACCTGCAGTATGAGGACTTTGCAGACGATGGGGGGAGGGTCGCTTTTGTGATAGGGCACCTGGAAGGCGGGGCCAGAGAATGGATTAGGCCCTTAATGGCATCGGAGAATGCCGCCTTAAAGAACTTGAGGAAATTTTTTAG
The DNA here is from genome assembly GCF_964188305.1 of Podarcis bocagei. Classification (NCBI taxonomy): domain Eukaryota; kingdom Metazoa; phylum Chordata; class Lepidosauria; order Squamata; family Lacertidae; genus Podarcis; species Podarcis bocagei. The sequence continues at coordinate 95,822,290 of NC_138131.1, read as the reverse complement.
CGCCATGGACCATATGTTCTCAAGTGATGTGGAGCAAAGCGTGACACGCCAGCAGCTGATGGAGTGCAAACAAGGGAACCAATCAGTGAGAGAGTACTGGTCACGATTTGCAATGCTAATCCACAAACTCGGGTGGGAACTGGGTTCAGAACCAGTGCAAATGCTATTTGAGGAAGGCTTAGCCTCTTGGGTAAAAGATGAACTTTCCCGCTCGCCCCGCCCGCAATCGATGGACCAGCTGACTAAAATGGCGCTTGCTGTGGGAGTACGCCAAGAGGCGCGCGCTCTGGAAAGGCGGGAAGGGAGAGTGGAGCTGTCAGAGCTGCTTGAAGATCCTAGCTCACAGAGGATCACGCTAGCCAGCGATCATTAGGTAAAAGTCTTTATTGAATTACAGTTTCCATTCTCACGCTGCTGCGCGCAAACTCTACGTCTAGTAGCTAGATCGGCGAAGCTCCGTCTGAGTCTCCGCCCCGTGAGCACCAACTTAATATCCTAGCCTTGCTCCACCTTTTCCGCCTGACTGTCCTCCTCTGGGTCCCTCTACCCCCCGGGGCCTCCTCCTTCCGGGATTCTTCTGACGCTGACCCGGACCCTCCTGCCTCCTTGCGCCGGGCTTTAGGACCTGGTTCCCTTTCGGGGCTGCTTACTGCGCCGCCTTCCTCTGCATTTGAACTTGGCGCGCGCGCCCAACCTTCCACCTTCCTCTTAACCGTTTCTTCGCTCCCCGATGGAGGTGTGGCCACTCCTGACTCATGCCCTCCCTCCTGTGGTGAGCTGCCAGCGCTTCCCCCCTGGCTCCCTTCCTCTTCCCTGCTTCCTGGCGGTGACGCTGGTCCCGATTTCCAGCTGCTCCCCCCTGAGTCCCTTCTGGCTCTATCTTCCTGGGGTGCCCCCCTTGCCCTGGCCACTGGTGCTCCTTTCTGTGAATCCTCTGATTCACTGGAAAGACTAGGAGATCTCGGGTCGTCGTCATCACTCATCTTTTCTTCTGCCTCCTCCCCTTCGCTCTCTGTTTCCTCCCTTGCCCGTGCCTCTGCTCCTAAACCCCTGACATCCATCCCCCCCTCGAAGCCCCCCATTCCCCCCTCCCCTCCTTCCGGTGCTGGAGCTGGGGGCTGCTGTTGCAAAGGGACGAACGTCGGATATCGGTCGCTTCCCGTGGCGGGCCTCCATCTGAAGTCTTCCGGTTCTTCCTCCCTGCTCTCGTCGACGACGGTCACCTCCGCTTCCATCTCTGTGCCGCCGTGCTCGAAACCAGGGTCGTCCCCGAAAATGTCCATGTCCGTCTCTCCCTCACTTCCTCCTGGCGGCGTTGCTCGTCCTGAGCATTCCAGCCACTTTCTGCGGAACTGCTCCTCTGGCCTATCGTCCCACCAATACGAGGGTTCTGAGGCGGATCCCGAGGGTGACCCCTCCGGGGAACGGACGTCTCGTGTCGGTTCCTCGTCCGAGTCGAACCCCCGGAACGTGCTGGCCGAAAGCGTGGGCGTGAAAAGCCAGTCGTCGAAAAAGTCTGCTGGCATAGGTCTATGTGGGAAGAGGGCATGAAACTCGTCTTTGAGCAGAGGTTCGTCTAAGGCGTAGCCCGGCACCCAGCTGTTCGCACTGGCCGGGGTGCCCTCCTTGGCGAGAAAGTATTCTACCCCTTCTTCCCCCCATCTGGAGTCCAAAATCTCCGTGACTTCGTTGATGCGCTCCTTCTGTGCCACTCCCGCGTGCCCTGTTCTGTCTCTGGCCGGACTCGGCGCCGTTCCGGGTTCCTGGAACCTGTGCGGTGCCTTGTAGGGAGTGAGCACCGATCTGTGGAATACCGGATGCATCCTGGAACCCTCCGGAAGTGCCAGTCTGAAAGCTACCGGGTTGACCTGCTCTTCGACTTGGTAGGGCCCCAGTTGCTTATGCCCTAGTTTCTTCTTGGCCAACGACCTGGCCGGCACTGCGTGGGCTGCTAACCAAACCCAGTCTCCCACGTGGAGCTCTTCTCCAACCCTTCTGTGCTTGTCTGCTTGTACCTTGTATGCGTGCTTGGCCAGCTCCAGGTGGCGCCTCAGCTGATCGTGGACTTCCTGCAGCTCCGACGCGAACGCATCTGCTGTCTGCGGCTCCCCCTCCCCCATTCTTTCCAGTCCCGGGAAGGTTCTGGGGTGCCTCCCGTTGTTGGCGAAGAACGGCGTGACCCCCGTGGACACGTGCTTCGTGTTGTTGTAGGCGAACTCGGCAAGCGGCAGGTAATCCACCCACGTCGCAGGCTGTTGATTTGCATAACATCTCAGGTACTGCTGCATGATGGCATTGACCCGCTCCGCTTGCCCGTTGGTCTGCGGGTGTCTCGCCGACGCCAGGTTGATCTTGACGTTCAGGAAGCCCATCAGCTTCTGCCAGAAATTCGAGATGAACTGCCGCCCCCGGTCGGACAGAATAGACCGTGGCAGACCGTGAACTTTGAACACGTGGTCTATGAACAGTTTGGCGGTTTGCTCCGCCGTGGCCACCTTAGCACACGGAATGAAATGGGCCATCTTGGAAAACAGGTCCACCACCACCAGCACTGCCGTCTTGCCCCTTGAGCTGGGCAGATCCGTGACAAAGTCCAGGGCCACCCTTTCCCAAGGTTCGACCGGAGTTTGCAGCGGTTCCAACAGTCCGGCCGGCGGTTTGTGCACTGGTTTGGCCCTCTGGCAGGTGTCACACCTCGCCACGTAGTCTGCGACCTCCCCTCTCATTCCAGGCCACCAGAAATCCCTGGCTACTAATTCCACCGTCTTCTCCTTGCCAAAGTGCCCGGCCGTGGGCGCGTCGTGCAGCTGCTGCAGCACCTTGGCTCGAAGTTCGTCTCCCGGCACGTAGATGGCCCCTTTACGGATGAGCAATCCATCTCTTAGCTGGAAACCGTCGGCCGCTGCCTTGCCCCTTTGCACCTCTGCCATCTTTGCTCGTGCGAAGGAGTCCCCCTGCAACGCTCGTCGCACCGCCTCTAGGTCCACGGTCGCCGCGGCGCACGCCCACACTGTCGGTGCGAAGATGTGCATGGCGGCCGCTGGTGTTGCGTCCTCCAGATACTGTGGCTTACGGGAGAGAGCGTCTGCCATGATGTTGGTGTCCCCCGGGACATACTCTATTCGGAAGTCGAAGTTCGCAAAGAACTCAGCCCAACGTATCTGCCTCTGATTCAGGAACTGTGCCGTGCGCCAGTGCTCTAGATTCTTGTGGTCCGTGCAAACCTGCACCGTGTGCTTGGCGCCGATCAGAAAGTGCCTCCACGCCTTGAACGCTGCGTGAATGGCCAGCAACTCCCTGTCCCATATGGTGTAGTTCTGCTCGGACTTGCTGAGCTTCCTGGAGTAAAACGCTCCCGGTCGCCACACCCCCTGCGGGTCTTTCTGCAGCAGGACCGCCCCCACGGCTCTGTCCGAAGCGTCTGTCTCCACCCTCATCGGCTTGCTGGGGTTGACATGAAGCAGCTGCTCTTCCGACGCGAAGAGACGCTTGAGTGCCTGAAAGGACTGCTCCGCCTGCTCTGTCCAAATGAACTTCTTTTTCTTGGAGCTAAGCGTGTCAGTGATGGCCGCCGTCTGCATCGCGAAGCCCTTGATAAACTTGCGATAGAAGTTCGCAAAGCCGACAAACCGTTGGACCTCCTTCCGGTTGCGCGGGCTCTTCCAATCCAACACCGCTCGAACCTTGGCGCTGTCCATGGCGAGCCCCTTGTCAGACAGCTTGTAGCCCAGAAAATCCACCTCCGTCACGTCAAATTGGCACTTCTCCAGCTTGGCGTAGAGCCTATGTTGCTTTAGCCTGCTCAGCACTTCCTTGACGTGCTTGTCATGCTCCTGCTGCGACTCCGAAAAGATCAGGATGTCATCTAAGAAACAGACGCACGTCTTGTAGAGAAGTCCCGCCAACACGTGATGCATAAATGCTTGAAAAACGTGGGAGCCATTTTGCAATCCAAAAGGCATAACTCTATATTCGTAGGTCCCCAGTGGCGTGAACATGGCTGTCTTCCACTCATCACCCTCCCGCATGCGAATGAGGTTGTACGCCCCCCGCAGGTCCAACTTGGTGAACACTCTGCCCTTCCGTACCTTCGCGAGGAGGTCGTCAATTCGGGGCATGGGGAAGTCCGATGGCCTAGTCACACTGTTCAAAATCCTGTAATCCACTACGAGTCTCTTTTGGGGCGTGTCCCGCTTCTTAACAAAGAATACGGGACTGCCCCCCACTGCCTTGGACTCCCGGATGAAGCCGCGCTGCAAATTATGATCAATGAACTCCTTGAGTTCTTGCAGTTCGTCCTCTGACATGGAATACAGTCTCCCTTTAGGCAGCGCCGCCCCCGGCAGCAGGTCAATTTTGCAGTCATATGGTCTGTGAGGGGGTAGCCTGTCTGCCTCCTTCTCGCAGAAAACTTCCAAAAATTCAGCGTACTTGTGGGGAATCGCTTGCAGCGTGCCTAGCAGCAGCTGTGACTCCTCTTCCTCTCCTTCCTGCCTGGGCACGATGCAGTGTTCAGCACAAAAGGAAGAGCCGAAGGTCAGCTGCCTCTGGTACCAAGCCATCGTTGGGCTGTGCTTGTCCAGCCAACTCATGCCCAATACAACGGGCGTGACAGATAGTTGAGTGACGTTGAAGCTGATGATTTCTCTGTGATTCCCAAGTCGCATCACCATTGGTGGCGTCTGCTTCACCACTTGCCCCCCGAGCAGCTCCCTGCCATCCACCGTGACAACCTGCAGGGGCAGTGTGGCTGGCAGCAACTGCACAGCGTGCCTGTCGACAAAGTCCTGCCCTATAAAGTCCGCATTGCTGCCTGAGTCGATGGTGATTGGCACGTCTATGGTGATTCCATTGGGCAGCTGGAGAGATGCTGTGAGCCGCACTACTGGTTTGGGCGGGAGGGGGTTCACGGGCTGCAAAATTTCTGGGGACTGCGTCACTAACACGTCTGGCTGGGCCCCAGTGCCTCTTCCTCCAGCCAGACTGCGTCGTTTCCCTGCTGTGGTCCTCCTTGCTGCGTTGCTGCAGTCACCATTGCTGAGGCTGCAGTGAGCTTGTGGGGCCTCTGGGGACACTCTTTTGCCATATGCCCTGGTTCCTCACAGACGTAACACTTCCTGTTCCCTCTAGGAGGCTTCGCTTTCACTGCTGCCGGTGCTAGGGCTCTGGTTGCTGACTGAGCCCTTGCACCTCCAACCTCCATAGGTTCGGCTCCTCCTCCTGGCGGAGGCGTGGATTGCGCCCGCGCTGCTTCTCTGGGAAGGAAGGAGGGGCCCCCGGCTGGTTCGCGCCCTCCACGCCCTTCGTCCCTGCTCCACGGACGTCCTTCCAGCCTCACCCCCACTGCCAGTGCCCTCTGAACGACCTCCTGGGTGGTTCGGGGTCTCTCCCCCCTCGCGATCTCATCTTTAATCGAGTTGTGCAGCCCCTCCCAAAAGAGGTCTCTTACAGGAGCCGAATCTCTGTCCCATTCCAGGGCACTGACCAAGGCGAAAAAGCGGGCATGATACTGCCTGACGCTGGCCCTCCCTTGTCTCAGCCCATGCACCTCCTTCCGTGCAAGATCCACGTCAATACTTGATAAAAAGCACCCATCCATCGCTTTAATAAAGGCATCCGCATTCTGGAGCGCCGGATCCTTATCTCTCCATAAATTGCGTAGCCATGCTTTCGCATCCCCATGCAGATGGGACATGATGAACCCCACTCTCTCTTGTTCATCTCTAAAGTCTTTATGCAGCAGTTGCAGTGCGCACAGTACGTCGGCTCTAAAGTTGGGATACTGTTGCAGGTTCCCATCGAAGTGAGAGACTAGCCCGCCTGCCCGTCTCGCCAACCCAATTCCCTCCTGCCGGGGTGTCTGCTTTGTCAGCACGTCTAACCTGACCTGGAGATCCCTGCAGGCGGCAGCTGCCTCCTCCTCTCTCTTCCTGGATGCGAGAACCTCGGCGTTCAGTTGTGCCACTGCTTTTCTGAGGTCCTCTATCTGCTGCTCAGCCGTCATGTCGTCTGCCGTTCGTGAGCTCGCTAGTAGGCACCTGTTTCTCTCCCCTCCTCGAGGCTGTAGATGCCCACAATGATGAGACGGAGCTTACTGTCAGAGCTGCTTGAAGATCCTAGCTCACAGAGGATCACGCTAGCCAGCGATCATTAGGTAAAAGTCTTTATTGAATTACAGTTTCCATTCTCACGCTGCTGCGCGCAAACTCTACGTCTAGTAGCTAGATCGGCGAAGCTCCGTCTGAGTCTCCGCCCCGTGAGCACCAACTTAATATCCTACCCTTGCTCCACCTTTTCCGCCTGACTGTCCTCCTCTGGGTCCCTCTACCCCCCGGGGCCTCCTCCTTCCGGGATTCTTCTGACGCTGACCCGGACCCTCCTGCCTCCTTGCGCCGGGCTTTAGGACCTGGTTCCCTTTCGGGGCTGCTTACTGCGCCGCCTTCCTCTGCATTTGAACTTGGCGCGCGCGCCCAACCTTCCACCTTCCTCTTAACCGTTTCTTCGCTCCCCGATGGAGGTGTGGCCACTCCTGACTCATGCCCTCCCTCCTGTGGTGAGCTGCCAGCGCTTCCCCCCTGGCTCCCTTCCTCTTCCCTGCTTCCTGGCGGTGACGCTGGTCCCGATTTCCAGCTGCTCCCCCCTGAGTCCCTTCTGGCTCTATCTTCCTGGGGTGCCCCCCTTGCCCTGGCCACTGGTGCTCCTTTCTGTGAATCCTCTGATTCACTGGAAAGACTAGGAGATCTCGGGTCGTCGTCATCACTCATCTTTTCTTCTGCCTCCTCCCCTTCGCTCTCTGTTTCCTCCCTTGCCCGTGCCTCTGCTCCTAAACCCCTGACAGGAGCGTTGGCATGACAATCGCATTCCAGACGTGCCTGGGCCACCTGCACCACCCGTGCTGCCCGCGGAACCAATGGAAATTGGAGGAGCGCGCGTGCGCGGGGTTTCAAACTCCGGCGAGGTTCGCAAGAAAGAGGGGAAAACGACCAGGAAGTGTTTTCTCTGCCTACAGCCGGGACATTTTGCCAGAGTCTGCCCTCAGAGAAAAGCGTGGTAAGGAATGGTGGGGGCCGCGGGGGGAGAGCAGGAGCAGGGAAACGGCAAGGCTTGGCTGCAGGAGAGCGGGCACAGCAGCCAGGCGAGCAACCAGTGAAGGTGCCCAAACCAGACCCCCCCCCCGGGCAGCAATAGCCATAGAGGTGGTGTTAGAACTCCCCAACGGACACCCTATTAAGGTGAAGGCATTGCTGGATTCTGGCAGCTCTTGCAACTTCTTTAGCAGGGATTTTGCACTAGAACACCAACTCCAGGTGGTGCCTCTCGAACACCCCCTGCAAGTAACAACCATTGATGGGAGAGAACTCTTGGGGGGGGAGTGACCCACTAGACCCCTCCCATGAAAACGAGGGTCTCCAGACACACTGAGACAATTGCCTTTCACGTTGCCACATTAGCAGGGCCACCAATCATACTGGGAATGAGCTGGCTGGCACTGCACGATCCAGTAGTGGGGTGGCACCAGCGGACAGTCACCTTTGGGTCAGCTCACTGCGTAGAGCACTGCCACGAAGGGGAAGCCCCGAGGATGGCAGTAGCCAGGATGGCAGGGATAGCGGTGGGAGAAAAGGTGAGAGTACTGTTATTGGTTTCAGAACTCACAGGGTTAAGGAGTTCTGTGTGACGTCTCTTACCTGAGGCGTGGTTAGAAACTCTTATGGGAGTGGATTGACTCTGAGAGTTTCAGTCTGGTTTCGCTTTTGCGGAGAGAGGACGCAAGATGGGTGGCTTTCACCAGGTTTGAAGTTATGCTGTTAAACTTCATGATTAAAGGCTAAGAAGATAAGGAACGCCTTTGTGTCTGAATTTATTACTGCAATTGCTTCACCGCTGTGTTTATCTCTGCTACCGGCAAGAGGGAGAGGCAGGAAGGATTTTTGGATCAGCACGGACAGACAGCAGAGCTGCGCAAAGGGAAGCGTGCTGGACTCCATGTTTGTTTTTCTTGGAACTCATGGCAACTTTGGCCTCTCCGTTGCCATAGGTTATGGGTGCTTGCCAACGCTTTGAAGCATTGCAGGAACGTCCCACGTGTGTGTGGGGAAGCCAGCAGGAGAGTTGCTGGGTCCAGCTGGAGCTCTGGAGCTGTTTCTCTGAGGCTGGAAGGAGCTCGCTGGGAGGAGAAGCCGATCTGCCAGAGGCCGGAGGAAGCTGATACCAGTCGTGAGTAAGCTTACCCCGGGGGAGAAGGAGATGGCTCAGTCCCAGGAACATGGCTTTGAGCTTAAGCTGCCATGTGAGAAGTTAACCACTAAAACGTGGTTGGAGTGGAGTTATTTAGCAGAGTTGTCCTTAGTTGGAGCCAAGCTCTGGGAATTGGTGAAGCCGATGTCTTCGTCAGCTGGGGCTGTTGCAAGCCAACGTGAAGCTGAGGAGCGTGTTCTGGCTTTTCTGGCTGAGAATGTAAGTGCTGATTTAAGGCCTATAGTTCTGGATGCAAGGAAACCTGCGGTCGCTTGGCTAGCTCTACAGGAAGTGTGCAAAGCTGGGGGCGGAAGCAAGGGCCGGGAGACGGCTGCATCGGAACAGGAGAGGCAAGAGGGCACTGACCACCTTCGTGGAAGCCGGTGCACAGCTGGGAAAGGCTGTGGGACCCCTGAGGGGGACGAAGGGACTATTGCCACTGCTGCTGTTGCTGCCAGTTTCGCAGGGTCTCAAAGCTGCGCAGGTGATGCAACATGTCTGCGTGAGGAGCTTGGAGAGAGGCAAGCTGCTGGGGGCCCTTTACCCACCACTGGGGGTGCAGGAAAGCGTCCTGGGAGCCCTGGGAGCAGTGGGGGGGCGGTGAGCAGTAAAAGCACAGAAAAGCCTCTTTTTCCAAAGGCTGCCAAGAGTTGTTTGCGTCGTAAGTCGAAGCCTGGGAAACAGGACAGAGCTAGATGCGTCAAGGTCAGCCATCTGCTGCAGAGGGAGATAACGGCTGCAGAGTTGTCTGGGAACTCTGAGATAAGTCCAGTCTTCGGAGCAACGAGAGAAGTTGCGGTTTCGGACGCTGCCAAGGACAGGGGGTGCAGCGGGACGTTTGTTGGCATGGCAACACTACAGAACAATTCCAGCAGGGACACAGCTGTGAAGTTTATAATCGACAGTGGAGCGAGTCATCACCTGATTGGAGAGACACCTGCTGGGGGGCTGCGGGACTGCAGGGCTGTTTTGGATGGGAAAATTGTGCAGTTTGCAAACGGTTCCCAAAAGCAAGTTTCTGACATTGTTGACGTGTATGTTCCTTTTTTGCAGGCGCAGCTGGAGATCTACGTTGTGCCAGGAATGTATTGTTGTCTGTTATCTGTACCAGCTCTTGTAAAAGAAGGGTACAAAATTTGTTTTGAAAATAACACCTGTTCTATTTCCAGAGGGGGGAAGCTGCTTGTCAACGTGGAAGGCAAGGACAATCTCTTTGTTCTGGAGACACCTCTGGAGGGTGGGGGGAATGCAGGAAAAGCACAGGCGCAGTGTGCTAGTGTTCCCAGTCATGATTCATGTGTTCATGTATGGCACAAGAGAATGTCTCATGCTTGTTCGGAAGATGTTAAAAGGTTGCCCGGCTGCACCAAAGGTTGTAAAATCACACCATGTGAGGGATCCCTAGTGTGCAGGGCATGCAGCAAGGTTCAAAGGTGCAGGTTTCCCGGGGTAAAGAGGGTAACCACAAAACCTTTTGAGTTGGTTCACACAGACCTTACAGGACCCATGAAGTGTGAGAGTCTGGGTGGGGCCAGGTTTCTGCTAACAATGGCAGAGGATTTTTCTCAGAATTTATGGTGTTTCTCTCTCAGGTCACAGAGGGAGGCAGCGCAACTGATCCAGGATTGGGTTGCGGAGGTGGAACTAAGGTTCTCCACCAAGGTGCAAGAGTTCAGGAGCGACCGTGGGTCACAGTTCACTGGGTCTGCTCTGAAGGAATTCTTCAAGGAAAAGGGAATTCGTCACCAGGTGACGGGTGCAAAGTCTCCTCAAGAGAGAGGCGTGGCAGAGCACAGGAGTGAAACACTGGCTGAAGCTGTCAGGGTTTTGCTGTGTGACTCTGGGCTGCCTCAGAGCTTTTGGAGTGAGGCTTGGAAGTTTGCCAGCTTTGTTTTTAACAGGTCCTACAATCACGATGTAGGTGACACACCGTATTTTCTGTTGCACAAGAGGAAGCCACAGGTGCATTTCTTCCGTTCGTTTGGTTCTAGGGCTTCAGTGCCGATACCAACAGCGCAACGGAAGGAGGGTGGTCCTAGGTGCCAGGACATGATCTTCTGTGGGTATGATCCTGCGACAAATGGGTGGAAGTTTGCATACCCAGAGGGTGATCAGACCAAGCTGCTGGTCAGCAAGCATGCTGAGTTCTTTGAGCAGGGTGGTTGGTCACGGCCTAAGGTTGGTTCTGATTTTCTCTCAGAATGTCTGTCCGATTCTGAGGGGGAGGAAGAAAGGGAGGAAGGAGAGGCAAAGGCGGAGCCTGTTGCTGAAGACCAGGTTGCTGATGATGGTCAAGCACAGGGGTGGGTTTCTCCACAGGTTAAGATGGAACCCAAGAGCGAGCCTTCATCTCCTGTTAGCCATGTGCAGGAGGCCCGAAGACGCAGCAAGTCAGAGGGGGAATCTTCTGAGCTTGCTGGAGACACACTTGCTGACCCCAGTGGGTCAGGAGGAGCGCCCGAGGTTGTACTCCGGCGGTCAACTCGGACCACAAAGGGGATTCCACCTGAGAGGTTTCAGGTCACCAGTGCGTGGGTTGGTTTCGCACAGTGTGATTCTGGGAGTGTGGAAGGGATTCAACAATTGCCTGGGATAGATGCCAGTGGGAGGCAAAAGGCAATGGGAGGTGAGTTGAACTCAAAGAGGTCTGTAAATAGGGGTTCACAGTTTCCCTCAGGGTTCGAGACGAGAGGGGGTGTTATTGGTTTCAGAACTCACAGGGTTAAGGAGTTCTGTGTGACGTCTCTTACCTGAGGCGTGGTTAGAAACTCTTATGGGAGTGGATTGACTCTGAGAGTTTCAGTCTGGTTTCGCTTTTGCGGAGAGAGGACGCAAGATGGGTGAGCTTTCACCAGGTTTGAAGTTATGCTGTTAAACTTCATGATTAAAGGCTAAGAAGATAAGGAACGCCTTTGTGTCTGAATTTATTACTGCAATTGCTTCACCGCTGTGTTTATCTCTGCTACCGGCAATAGGGAGAGGCAGGAAGGATTTTTGGATCAGCACGGACAGACAGCAAAGCTGCGCAAAGGGAAGCGTGCTGGACTCCATGTTTGTTTTTCTTGGAACTCATGGCAACTTTGGCCTCTCCGTTGCCATAAGTACCACCTCAGTATGCAGACCTGGAAGAAGTTTTCAGTGATAAAGAGGCGGATAGACTACCCCCTCACAGGCCCTTTGACTGTCAGATCAACCTACTCCCAGGGGCTCAGTTACCAGTGGGTAAGCTGTACGCCATGTCAGACAGGGAGATGCAGGAGTTGAGGAAGTTCATTGACAAGAACCTGAAGAGGGGCTTTATACGAGAATCAAGGGCGGTGGGGGGCAGTCCAGTGTTCTTTGTGGACAAAAGAGACTCCAAGGAGCCCCGCTTGGTCGTAGATTATAGGTCGGTCAACCGGGTATCGGAACCAGTGACCTTCCCTATGCCCAGAATTGATGACATTTTGGCCAGGGTAAGGAAAGGGAAGGTTTTTACCAAGTTGGACCTTCAAGGGGCGTACAATTTGATAAGGATGAGGGAGGGGGATGAATGGAAAACCATGATGTTCACCCCTCTGGGGGCCTTTGAGTACCTCGTGATGCCCCTCGGATTACAATCGGGTTCCAGCACATTTCAAGCTTTCATGAACCACGTGTTGGGGTCCCTGCTGTACAAGAATTGTGTGGCCTTCCTGGACGACGTACTTATCTACTCAGAGAACGAGGAGCAGCATCTGAAAGATGTCAAGAAAGTGCTGAAAAGGCTGCAGGAGCATCAGCTGTGGGTCAAACTGGAGAAATGCCAATTCCACGCCCGAGAGGTGGGGGGAGAGCTTCCAAGATGGCGCCGGCAAGGGCAGCCCTGCTCTAAGCTCCATGCTAGTCGTGCAGTTTTTTATTAGTTTTTAACAGTTTTATTAATTTCTTTTTACCTGTTTTAATTGCTAGCTAAGGCATTTAAACCTACAAGTGACACAGCAATTTGTCTCCCTTGTTGGAAGGACACTGAATCACCGGCTACACAAGGAACTAGAAGGCAAGCGTTGGTTAAAATTACTCCCGGGCACTGGATCACCGCTGCTGTAGCTGTAGCCTGGAGACAGGGTCTGAGCGGAGTCTCAATACTTGGGGAAGGGAAAGAAGCCAAGCCGAAGTTTTGAAGCCAGGCCAGGGGAGGACCAGAGGAGACCATAGGAGTCCTCAGGTGCCTGGACAAGCAGCTGAACCCGACGGGCTTGAGGACCCAGCCTCCCTCCCGAGCCGCTTTCTCCAGCTGCACTTCGTCATCCTACCAGCTAGTGTGGAAAGCTGTGAGGCTGTGAGGCTTCGGGTTGCTGAAATTACACTTTGAGAGGCGAAGAAGAAGTCTACGGCAGAGAGAGGTGAGAAGAAAGGAGACGGAAGTTCCAATTAAACAAAACAAAAGCCTGGAAGTTCGCAAAGCGGTGAGACCCTTCTGTTTTAAGTAAAGCCTGCCTTCACTTACCCCAGAGACCGAATAGGGGAGGGACGGGGGACCGGATAAAGATTTAAATTGAGAGCCCTTGACTTGTATAATTAACCGTGAAGAGGGCTGAGCTGGAGAAGATTTACTAGAGCCCTCAACAGGAGTAAATCTCTATCGGAATTTTACTCTTATTATAGCTCTTCAACGAACTGTGGAGAAATCCCTGGAGTTAAATACTCAGCTGCACAGCTAAATCACTGACTGTGGTAGGAAGTTCCCTTCTTCTCTCCTGTATTATTTATATTATTTAGTTCATATCTACTGTGGCTATGGGCAAGAGGAAACGCCTCAGAGAAGCAGAGGAATTACTGCTTCTCCCTAGCCCCAAGCTACAAGCTAAGGGAAGAAGAGTCCAGTCAAATCCTCAAGCAGCAGTTACTACACACAATAGATTTCTTCCACTAAGTGACTTGGATGTAGCCATTCCCAAGCCCCAAAATACCATCTTACACACTTGTAATCTAACGAGCACTCCCATTAAAGGTGGGTCTGACGTGGATGGAAAAAAGATCCAGGATAAAGAGAACCAGCTGGGAAATGAGTCCTCCCATTTACAATTAGTCATTAGGACACTGGACTGTATATTTAAAAAGATAGACTTTCTGACGTGCTCAATTTCCAAGCTAACTGAAAAAGTGATGGATATGGATGCCAAAATTGCCCTCAAAAATAACTACCAGAGGGGACCTCCACGGATAGCCCCACCAAAATCTGGGGCAAAGGGGATGAGAAAATACAAACTAAACAATCTCATGTGTAAGCAAAATCTAACACTGCAACCAAAGAAGGTGTGCCTAACGATAAGGTCAGAGATATGGGACTGGTCAAGCTTAGAAGGAGCTAAAATTGCCCTAAGTAAAATCCTGAGAATAAGCACAGTTCATATCGATCTTCGTGCTTTACTTCCGCTAACTCAATCAAATGGCCCTTACAAAGTTATTTTAGCCTTCCATTCGCTGAGATTACCCTTATTAATAATAAGAGAAAAATGGAAATTCATAAAAACAAAAATCATACCCACAAGGGTTTTTGCGGACAGCATAGTAAATCCACTACTTGTGGAAAAAGGGAAAGAGACATTAGATTCAGAAACAAGCTCTATAAAATCGCCAGACAAAGAGATCTTGCTCTCCCCACAGAGAACGGAGGAGATCGTCTGCAGCCCACAACTAGGAATGAATTTGGGTAGTTCCAGAATATCCAGTGGTGAAACCGCCCTTATGAATTCATTTGATGAATTACAATCACAAGAAAAAGAAAAAATAATAAATAAATTAGACAAATTAAGAGAGAAGATGTTTCAGGCCAAAAGTAAAATAGGAAACAAAGAAATTCAAACAAACAGGGCCATTGAAGGCTCGGTGGACCTTCTCCAATTTAGCCCACAGCCCCAAAATAGGTCTATAAAATCCAAGGCAACGATACAGACAATCGTCCCGCCACCTTCATTAGTTAATTTGGAACCAGCTCATCCTGTACCAACCGGAATGGATATATCTACTAAAGAACAGCAAAATGTAAACAAAATTTCGACACATTCCTCAATGCCTGACCTGGAGTCATCATTATCGGACGGAGAATCCCTAGCTGATGATCTAGAAGTTCAATCTGTTATCGATACGGACTGGACAGAAGACCCCTTGGGCCATATAAATAAGATGATATACCCATGGAAGGAAAATCTAATAATAGCTAAAACTTGTACCGACCTAATCTCTGCCCCCCTAGGTGATAAGCTCTCTGATAAAACAAGGGATTTCAGAGAGGAGATCAGACCAAACCAGGACACTACCCCTATAGGACCGAGCGAGCAGAGCATAATTATAAACAGCTCAAGTGGCACACCTGCGTCAAAAGGAGAGAAGTCATCTACTATTAGTCAAAGGAAAATTACTGACTTCTTTAAATCTGACAACCCAAGATCAGCGTTCCCCCCTTCTCCATTGTGACTACCCAAACCCCAGTCAAATCTCCCCCCCCCCCCCCGTTCTCCTTTTTAAGCTGGAACATAGCAGGTTGGAAGGGGAAAAAATCTGACCCGGACCTTGTAAAACTAATAAACTTACACCAAGTAATTCTTTTACAAGAAACATGGGAAGAGGGGAGAGTAGATATTAATGGTTTTGATGTTACATCATTACCGGCATGCCCGTCTACTAAAGGAGGCCGGCCTAGTGGAGGATTAGTTATAGCAATTTCCTTGAAAATACAGGCAAAACTCACGCTTGTAAATGCTTCCACCTTTGCAATTACAGCCCTGATTACGGGGGAAAATTTTGAACTTGTTATAACAAATGTCTATCTTCCTCCTGGAGGCAACACTGCAGACTTATACAATAAATGGGGAATTTTGGAGGAACATCTTACTCTTTGTCTCTCCAAATACCCCAATATACCCAATGTTATAGCAGGGGACTTCAATGCTCGCATTGCAACAAACTGGGAGTCTTTAATCAAAGCCAAATGGTGGATAACTCCAGAATTCATTAATGACCTCGCCCTCCATACTCAAAGACTTTCCAAAGACAAAAGGGTAAATGAAGCAGGAACCCTTCTTTACCAATTGGTACTACGTCTAAACTTAGTGATTCTAAACGGGAACTGCCCGCCAGACGTACCGGGTGATTTTACACACATAAGCTCCTCTGCAAACAGTGTCCTGGATTATATGTTAGTATCTCATGACATTTTCCCCAAATTTTCCCATTTTAAAGTTGAAAATATTCAACTGAGCGACCACCTACCGTTGGTCGCCACAATGACTATAGACTGGACCCCAGATGGAGACAGGCACCCAACACATCTGATTACGAACTCAGTATTGCAAATCAAAAGTGTTAAATGGTCCGAATTACAGGCCCAAAAATACTCAGCATATTTCCAACAAGGGCTAAAACAAGCATATTCAGGCTTAATTGAGGACTACTACGATTATGACCAAACTCTAAGACTATTCTCGAATCTGTCAGAAGATCTATCGTCCTTTTTCTCTGTTCCGACGCATAAAATAAACCGAACACAAAGGAAGATAGGTGCATTGTGGTTCAATAGTGCTTGTAAACAGGCTAGACAACTTCTTGGTAACATCTACAAAGAATATAAAGCAACGGTCCTGCCAAAAGAATATTTCCAAGCAAAATCGGCCTACAAGCAAATTCAAAAGGGAGCTAGACAGGAATGGCAAGTGAATCAATGGTGGGCAATCATAGAAGCCTCATCATTACGGAACTCCAGACAATTTTGGCTCCTGGTAAATCAAAGAACTAAAAGATACCCTTTAACTATTATTCCTGTCCCGGTTTGGGAATCATACTTAAAAAATTATTTTGCCACAACTGACTGTACTGCTAACACAAGAGATGAATTTCAAGAACAGCTTCCCCTCTGGCCCCCCACTGATCCGGAGGACATCCATGATTTGATCGTTAAACTCAAAACAGGGAAAGCGCCTGGGCCAGACCTGATCCCGGCAGAAGCTATAAAATACCATGCGGACTGGTGGGCTTAAGTCCTGGCGACCATTTTTGATGCCGTTAACAACTCTGGAATGATCCCGGAAGTATGGAAGGACGCTATTATCGTTCCAATCCACAAAAAGGGCTCACCAGACGACCCAGGAAATTATAGAAATATCAGTCTGCTCTCAATAGTGGGGAAACTGTATGCCCGCTTCCTGTTGAACAGACTTACCCAATGGGCCGAAGAGAAAAAATTAATTGGGCCCGAACAAGCTGGATTTCGCCCAAAACAGTCAACAATTAATCATATTCTAATTTTACAGCATCTTGCCTGGAAATATTCCACCCCAAAGGGTGGCCAACTCTGTGTGGCATTCATTGATCTAAAGGCAGCATTCGATAGTATCCCCAGGAACATCCTCTGGGAAAAACTCACCCGCTGGGGCATCGACAGAAGGCTTCTCTGGCTAATAATTAAACTCCATGAGAACTCAGTGGCCAGAGTGAGACTCACTCCGGAGGGCGATCTCACCAATTCAATTCCCATTAACAGAGGTGTCCGACAGGGCTGTATATTGGCTCCATTCCTGTTTAATTTATTCATAAGCGACATGAGGACTCCCCTAACAGAGGCTCAAGAAAGGATTCACGCACCCCGCCTAGCACTTTATCGTTGCCCTCTGTTACTATATGCGGATGACGCAGTCATCCTCTCCTTTTCTAGAGTAGGTCTCAGGAGGGCCTTAAAATTTTTTGGATCATATTGTAACACAAATTCCCTTACAATTAATTATGGAAAATCTAAGATCCTAGTTTTCTCAAAGAGCCGGAAACTCCATAATTGGAGAATTGATGGGAGAGTCATCGAACCAGTTTATAGATTCCAATACTTGGGAGTTTGGTTACAACATAACCTTAGATGGAAGGCCCATGTAGCTTATGTTACAAACAGAGCCAAAGCTATCTCCTTGGCGATCTTGCGATTCTTCTTCACCGATGGAGCCCTCCACATCCCATCGGCGTTGAAAGTGTTCAAGGCCAAGGTGATCCCGACAATTGCTTATGCCATCTCAACTTGGGGGACTTTTGTCAACCTATCTCACCTACAGGTTATTCAAAATCAGTTTTTAAGAGGGATATTGAAACTGCCCAACTGTGTAAGTAATACAGCGTTACACATGGAACTTAATATTGTATCCCTGGAAAACGCCCTGTGGAAGCACATACTCTGTCACTGGTTATCTCTATGGCACAATCTCCCAAACTTGTATTTGATACAATGTATGTGGAGAGATGATTTCCAGAGCCCATGGGTAAAAAATTTACAACTGAAAATTACGGCAATGGGAATCTCCCCATCTAAATTACTAGAGCAGGACATAGTTCCAGCTAAAAGAACAGTAACCTGTAAACTAGAGGAGATGGACTTGCAGCAGAAAATGGTGTTGGGCAATGGTACCTGCTCACCTCAAAACCTTGGTTTATTACCCCTCTTAAGGCTCCCAAACTATTTGAATTCCTTAACTTCTTCGACTCATAGATATGCCTTTATAAAGGCAAGATTCAACGCCTTCCCATCGAACGTGCTGAGAAATAGATTTTCCAATGGACAGATATCGCTCTTATGTGATTGTAATTGTGGGGCACCGGAATCGTTGCATCACATAATCTTTGATTGTGCTTCTCACTCATCGGCCAGGAGCAAGTTTCTTGATCCATATCTAAAGGGAATCGCCGATGATTGGAATGAAGCCAAACTGAGATATCTACTAAATGATGAAGATCCCCTAAGATCACTCACGGTTGCCAGATTCTTGATCAGCGTCCTATCCCTAAAGAAGAAAAACGGACTCCTGTGCGGCTCGGATGACCCTTTTAAACCATGATATATGTTTTAGGATGTAACTAGGTGATATCACCACTGATGTCTTTTATTAATTTATGAGCAGAAGACGATGTCTATGTTGCAAATTTATTGTAATGTATGTTTTGTTGGGTCTTTTGCTTATTTTGCTTTGGTTCTTGTCTGTTCTTGTAAGTTTTTAGCTGTTTTAAATTTGGAGGTTTAAGTATATATATGTTGGTGGGAAACTGTCGTGTGACGGGCCAATGGCCGTAATAAATATCAATCAAGAATGGAAATAAAAAGTCCATTGTATAAAATACATTTGAGGGTCACTTGAGCAGGAAGCACGTGAGGCGCAGCAAAACACAGGCCGATAAACAGTAGACAAAGCCCATCTTTCCCAAACATCGCAGGAAAAGGCCAGAATTTACGAAGCGCATGAACCATCACAGCTTTCCTCAATGATGAAGCAATTGCTAATATATAATCATAGAACTAGGGAGTTTGAAAGGGCCACGAGGCTCATCTAGGCTTACCCCCTGCAATGTGGGAATCTTTGCCAAAGAGCTTCCCTCTTGTGGCTTATCCCCACAACAGATACTGACTTTGGATTTTGGTCAAGCAAACAGTCTAATCCAGGCATTCCCAACCTGCGGCCCTCCAGATGTTTTTGTCCTACAACTCCCATGATCCCTACCTCACAGGACCAGTGGTCAGGGATGATGGGAATTGTAGTCCAAAACATCTGAAGGGCCGACGGCTGGGGATGCCTGGTCTAATCTGTCAGTGCCTAAATGATCTCAAGTGTCAGAACAACTTGACTGCTATCAGGAAATTTCCCACCGTCCCATTTCGACTCTCCAGCACCTGATCTGCATCACCAAGATGATTGTGTTGTTGTTTAGTCGTGTCCAACTCTTCGTGACCCCCTGGACCAGAGCATGCCAGGCACTTCTGTCTTCCACTGCCTCCCGCAGTTTGGTCCAACTCATGCTGGTAGCTTCGAGAACACTGTCCCACCATCTCGTCCTCCGTTGTCCCCTTCTCCTTGTGCCCTCCATCTTTCCCAACACCAGGGTCTTTTCCAGGAAATCCAGGAAATGCTGGGTGAGATCCCATGGACAGTAATACTAAAAGGAAAGGGAGTTCATGATGGCTGGGAGTTTGTTAAGAGGGAGATAGTAAAAGCACAACGTCAGGCAATACCAATGAGACTGAAACATGGAAGGTGCCTAAAGAAGCCAGGGTGGCTATCTAAAGAACTTTTAACTGAGTTAAGATTAAAAAAGGATGTGTACAAAAACTGGAAAAGGGGGGAAACCACCAAAGAGGAATTCAAACAAATAGCCAGCACGTGTAGACACAAAGTCAGAAAAGCTAAAGCACAGAATGAACTCAGGCTGGCTAGAGAGGTTAAAAGCAACAAAAAAGGCTTTTATGGGTATGTTCGTAGCAAAAGGAAGAACAAAGAAACAGTGGGGTCACTCAGAGGAGAAGATGGTGAAATGCAAACAGGGGACACAGAAAGGGCTGAACTCCTCAATGCCTTCTTTGCCTCAGTCTTCTCCGATAAAGAAAACAATGCCCGACCTGAAGAATTTGGAGCAAATGATTCAGCAAAGGAAACACAGCCCAGAATAACTAAGGAGATAGTACAAGAATACTTGGCTAGTTTAGATGTATTCAAGTCTCCAGGGCCAGCTGAACTGCATCCAAGAGTATTAAAAGAACTGGCAGATGTGATCTCAGAACCACTGGCAGTCATCTTTGAGAATTCCTGGAGAACAGGCAAAGTCCCGGCAGACTGGAGGAGGGCAAATGTTGTCCCCATTTTCAAAAAGGGGAAAAGAGAGGACCCAAATAATTATCGCCCAGTCAGTCTGACATCAATACCAGGGAAGATTCTGGAGCAGATCATGAAGCAAACAGTCTGTGAGCACCTAGAAAGGAATGCTGTGATACCAATAGTCAGCATGGATTTCTGAAAAATAAGTCATGTCAGACTAACCTGATCTCCTTTTTTGACAGAATTACAAGCCTGGTAGATGAAGGGAACGCAGTGGATGTAGCCTACCTTGATTTCAGCAAGGCATTTGACAAGGTGCCCCATGATATTCTTGTAAAGAAGCTGGTAAAATGCGGTCTTGACTATGCTACCACTCAGTGGATTTGTAACTGGCTGACTGACCGAACCCAAAGGGTTCTCATCAATGGTTCCTCTTCATCCTGGAGAAGAGCGACTAGTGGGGTGCCACAGGGTTCTGTCTTGGGCCCGGTCTTATTCAACATCTTTATCAACGACTTGGATGATGGATTCAAGGGCATCCTGATCAAATTTGCAGATGACACCAAACTGGGAGGGGTGGCTAACACCCCAGAGGACAGGATCACACTTCAAAACGACCTTGACAGATTAGAGAACTGGGCAAAAACAAACAAGATGAATTTTAACAGGGAGAAATGTAAAGTATTACACTTGGGCAAAAAAAATGAGAGGCACAAAAACAAGATGGGGGACACCTGGCTTGAGAGCAGTACATGTGAAAAGGATCTAGGAGTCTTGGTTGACCATAAACTTGACATGAGCCAACAGTGTGACGCAGCAGCTAAAAAAGCCAATGCAATTCTGGGCTGCATCAATAGGAGTATAGCATCTAGATCAAGGGAAGTAATAGTGCCACTGTATTCTGCTCTGGTCAGACCTCACCTAGAGTATTGTGTCCAGTTCTGGGCACCACAATTCAAGAAGGACACTGACAAACTGGAACGTGTCCAGAGGAGGGCAACCAAAATGGTCAAAGGCCTGGAAACGATGCCTTATGAGGAACGGCTAAGGGAGCTGGGCATGTTTAGCCTGGAGAAGAGGAGGTTAAGGGGTGATATGATAGCCATGTTCAAATATATAAAAGGATGTCACATAGAGGAGGGAGAAAGGTTGTTTTCTGCTGCTCCAGAGAAGCGGACACGGAGCAATGGATCCAAACTACAAGAAAGAAGATTCCACCTAAACATTAGGAAGAACTTCCTGACAGTAAGAGCTGTTCGACAGTGGAATTTGCTTCCAAGGAGTGTGGTGGAGTCTCCTACTTTGGAGGTCTTTAAGCAGAGGCTTGACAACCATATGTCAGGAGTGCTCTGATGGTGTTTCCTGCTTGGCAGGGGGTTGGACTCGATGGCCCTTGTGGTCTATTCCAACTCTATGATTCTATGATTCTCTTCTCATGAGGTGGCCAAAGTCTTGGAGCCTCAGCTTCAGGATGTGTCCTTCCAGTGAGCACTCTGGGCTGATTTCCTTCAGAATGGATAGGTTTGATCTTCTTGCAGTCCATGGGACTCTCAAGAGTCTCCTCCAGCATCATAATTCAAAAGCATCAATTCTTCGGCGATCAGCCTTCTTTATGGTCCAGCTCTCACTTCCATACATCACTACTGGGAAAACATAGCTTTTACTATACTGACCTTGTTGGCAAGGTGGTGTCTCTGCTTTTTAAGATGCTGTCTAGGTTTGTCGTGAGATGATTACCCCTCCTTTATTGCCTGTTCCGGGTTGCCCAACCACTACCCCAGAGTCCTCTCTTGGCAGATCAAGAGGAGCAGGTGACGGCAAAGGCGGCCGGGTTTTGAGCTGGGGCAGTCAGAATAAGGTCCACTCTCGATTCAAAACCCTCAAATGTATTTGATATCATTGATTTTTCATTTCTATTCCTTGCAGATCATCTCGTTGTTTTATTGCTACAACCAAGGGCTGATGCAAATTAAGAGGATAATGATAATGATGATGATGATGATGATAATAATAATAATAATAATAATAATAATAATAATAATAATAATAATAATAATAATAATAAATAAAAAATAAAAAAAACTTTTATTTGTATCCTGCCCTCCCCGTCCGAAACCGGGCTCAAGGAGGCTAACACCAAATATGTAACACTGGTATAAAATCAAGCAATAACGAAATTACCTCCTGAAAACAAGCCAGGATCAAATTCAAATCCAATTAGATGGCTTTCCGCAGGATTAGGGTTGGGAACAGTAAACGCTCATCAGGCCCAACTCTTATATGGGCCTGTGAGAACACTGGGAGGCCTCTTTCATACTAGTCCTTACACAAAAAGAGAAGGGGAGTCAGGTTGAACCAAAGGCCCGGCGGAACAACTCCATCTTACAGGCCCTGCAGAAAGATGTCAGATCCCACAGGGTCCTGATCTCTTGTGGCAGAGAGTTCCACCAGGCCGGGGCCAAGGCTGAAAAGGCCCTGGCCCTGGTCGAGGCCAGCCTAATCTCCCTGAAGCCCAGGACCTCTAACATTTTTTTATTTGCAGACTGTTAGATCCTCCGTGGAGAGGCGGTCCTAGGCTGTATTCATTCGTTTGGCCCAACGTGGGGCTCGTACCCATGACCCCAAGATTCAGAGTCTCAGCGCTCTGCTGCCTGAGCTACTCACACAGCTGCCCTCTTGTGCACCTCACCTCAAATTTGTCCGAATTGTGCATGCCTGGGATTCACTGCATGAGATGGGAGGTGGGGTGGTTCCCAAAGTCAGAGCTCATGTAGCCAACGCGGAGCCGGCCCTCACTGCCTTTCAGGTCCTTGGGGTGCTCGTAAGGCGGCTTGTGGAGCACGTTGATTTAGCAAGGGGATTCAAGAAAGCCGGGTTACGGAAATGACATGGGGGTGGGGGACATGAGGCCACATCTTTGAAGTTGTTCCAATGTTACAAATATACATACCTTTGACTTGACAGCCCAAGAAAGACACGCAGAAAATCTATGCTTTAACCGACTCTCCTCATTCCGCCATTTGAACGAATTTGGGCTCCACCTCCCTCCATGAGCCAAGAAGCAGGAAGTCATGTAGGCAGCAGGAACAGGGCATCCCGCCAGAATTCCCCAAGCCTGAGAGCACATACACGGCACCCCACCGAGGGAGAGACCAAGGGGGCAACCATAGACATCTGCCAAGGCAGTTTAGCAAGGCAGGTGTTCTGAATGCCCATCTCCAGACAAGTCCAGTGGGAAAGGACGTGTCAAGAGTTTTATTGTTCTTTCAGTGATGGAGATTTAAGGGGTCTGATAAAGGGACCTCATAGTGAATGCATAACCCTTGTATACCCCTCCTCATTTGTGATGTGCTAGTGATGTAGTGATGATGTATCAACGATGCTGCTTGAAGTGTATTCTGGGGGGAAGAAGGAAGTTTTAAAAGTTGACATTGCCCCATGCTCGGGGTTCTTACTCCTGGGCAGACCTGTGGTGCAACAGTAAGAATCATGGTCTACTGACCACTGTTTTGCTCCAAATTACCGGGCTGGGACTTCCTCCTTTTACTGACAGCATGGACCCATGGGGGACAAGTGCCCCGGTGAGCTAGGCTGTCAAGGAGTCACTCACCCTGGAATTTTTTCGCTTAACAGCCATTGGCGCCAATACAGAGCAGGCTTCCTAAACCTTGGCCCTCCAGCTGTTTTCAAACTACAGTGCCCATCATCCCTGACCACTAGACCTGCTAGCTAGGGACCATGGAGCTGTAGGCCAAAAGCATCAGGAGGGCCAAGGTTGAGGAAGCCTGATAGAGAGCTCTACCTCTCTTTCAAATCAGAGCCGGCAAAGGCGGTGGAGTTCCTGCGCGGGTGCCTCGAGGCGGTTGGAGGATGGATGGCAGCTAACTGGTTGAGGTTGAATCCTGACAAGACTGAAGTTCTGTGGTGTGTGGGCGGGTGGGGGGGACTCCCTGGTCCTGAACGGGGCAACTGTGCCCCTGAAGGACCAGCTGCACAGTCTGGGGGTCATTTTGGACCCATGGAGGCACAGGTCTGTTCTGTGTCCAGGGCAGCTCTATCTGGGATGCAGGATAAGACCCTCCCTGCCCACGGACTCTCTTGCCAGAGTGGCGCATGCTCTTGTTATCTCCAGCTTGGACGACTGCAATGCGCTCTATGTGGGGCTACCTTACTGCAATTAATCCAGAATGTGGTAGCCAGACTGGGGGCCGTGAACAGCCGCAGAGACCACATAACACCAGTCTTGAAAGACCTGCATTGACTCCCAGTACGTTTCCGGGCACAATTCAAAGTGTTGGTGCTGACCTTGAAAGCCCTAAACAGCCCAGCAGATGAAACTTTCCTCTGGTTGTCAATATTAAGAGGATGCCAGCAAGATCAAACCTTTCTGTAAAATAAAGGATTTAAATCCAGTCTGACTGAGACCACATACCACCGGTCCCAAGAGATCTGCTTTGGCTCCCAGTACGTTTCCAAGCACAATTCATAGTGTCGGTGCTGACCTTGAAAGCCCTCAATGGCCTCGGCCCAGTAGACCTGAAGGAGCATCTCCACCCCGGACACCGGGGTCCCTCTCCCGAAGGCCTTCTGGCGCTTCCCTCCCTGCAAGAAGCCAAGTTACAGGGAAGCAGGCAGAGGGCCTTCTCGTGGTGACGGCCGCCCTGTGGAACGCCCTTCCATCAGATGTCAAAGAAATAAGCAATTATCTCACTTTTAAAAGACATCTGAAGGCAGCCCTGTTTAGGGAAGTTTTTAAATATTTAATGCTGCCTTGTGTTTTTAATATTTGGTTGGCAGCCACCCAGAGTGGCTGAGGATACCCAGACAGATGGGCAGGGTAGAAATAATAAATTATTATATATTATTATATATCCAAAGCCAACATGAAAGCATTCAAACTCTGACGGAACGGAGCGGCGCACACCTCTTCACAGCATAGACCCACCTTGTCCAGGCAAAGGTTCCCATGTCTCTCGGCAATAGCCTTTCGGAAGCCGTGAGACAGTGGATACAGCATGCTGTGATGGGGGTGCACCGAAGGGAGCCGGTTCTTCTCCAGCTGGTCAGCCACAATACTGACAAGCTTCTTCATTCTCTCGTCGTAATCGGTCCAATCACAGACGATCTGAAAGGGGGCAAAGAAAACCAGGGTTCTAGATTCAGGTAGGTAGCCGTATTGGTCTGATGAAGTCAAAATATATATAAAAATTGTCCAGTAGTGCCTTAGAGACCAACAAAGTTTGTTCTTGGTATAAGCCAGGCACCCCAAGCCTTCGGCCCTCCAGATGTTTTAGACTACAATTCCCATCATCCCCGACCACTGGTCCTGTTAGCTAGGGATCATGGGAGTTGTAGGCCAAAACATCGGGGGGGGCGCAGGTTGGGGATGCCTGATATAAGCTTTTGTGTGCATGCACACTTCTTCAGATACACTGAAGCGGAAGTCCCCAGACCCTGATATACAGAGGGAGAAGTCCCCAGACCCTGCTATATAAGAGTAAGGAGAAGCCCCCAGACCCTGATATATAGTGGGAGGGTGAGTTGGGGTTTTTCTCCGAAGGGTAGTAGGAGTCAATGGTATAAGTCCACCTGCTGGCAACTGTGAATGACTGAAAAAACAAGGGATGGTACGCAGATGACCTGAAATAGTTTTAGGATATTTAGGATAGCAATGGATCCAAACTACAAGAAATAGTTTTAGGATATTTAGGATAGCAATGGATCCAAACTACAAGAAAGAAGATTCCACCTAAACATTAGGAAGAACTTCCTGACAGTAAGAGCTGTTCGACAGTGGAATTTGCTGCCAAGGAGTGTGGTGGAGTCTCCTACTTTGGAGGTCTTTAAGCAGAGGCTTGACAACCATATGTCAGGAGTGCTCTGATGGTGTTTCCTGCTTGGCAGGGGGTTGGACTCGATGGCCCTTGTGGTCTCTTCCAACTCTATGATTCTATGATTCTATGATTCTATGATTCTAGGATATGTAATGAGACACAGTCGTCCACAGGTTGACCATACCGATTGAGTCCTACTACCGTTCAGAGAAATACCCCGCCCCACCCTCCCTCTAAATATCAGGGTGTGGGGACTTCCGCTTCAGTGTATCTGAATAAGTCTGCCTGCACATGAAAGCTTAGACACAGAACAAACTGAGTTGGTCTCTAAAGTGACATTGGACAATTCCTGAATTAGGTGACGCTTTTACCATTACCGTGGTACCTTGGGACTCAAACGCCTCGGTTCCCAAATGCCGGAAACCCTGGGAGTGTTGGCCCTTAAAACTCTGCCTCACCTGCAAACAGTGCGCCAGGTTGCAGTAAGCGTCAGGAAAATCCGGCTTCAGTTTCAAGGCGGTGCGATACGAAGCAATTGCCTCTGGGATGTTTCCGGAATCCTAGAAAGGGAGGGATATTTCAGCAATTGCCACTAGCTTTTTTTCTCAACCATCAAAACCAAAGATGAAGAACAGACAGAAGGCACGATGATCCACACCTGGTAGACTTATAAAGTAACATTCAACAATCATTGGAATAGAACAGGGGTCGGCAAACTTTTTCAGCAGGGGGCCGTCCACTGTCCCTTAGACCTTGTGGGGGCCAGACTAGATTTTGGGGAGGGGGAAAAAGGAACGCATTCCTATGTCCCACAAATAACCCAGAGGTGCATTTTAAATAAAAGGACACATTATACTCGTGTCAAAACATGCCGACTCCCGGCTAGATTGAGAAGGCCATGGGGCCGTAGTTTGCCTCCCCATGCTATAGAATAATATTGAGTATCAGCATGTAAAAATTCAATAGAAACCTACTCTTAACAATTACAATAAATTGTAATTAATCGTACAATAAATGAATATTACAATGAATGATTATTGTAATTGATCATAGAATAAATGTTACAATAAATGGTTATAAAACAATGGCAAGTCACAGTGTCTACAATAGCCGCAGCGAGAATCTTAACAGACAAAGGATGGAAAGGAGAATCCCATCCCTACTAAGTTGGCGTAGCTAGCAAAAAGGCTAAAATACGCAGAATTAGCAAGATTATAATACAGGCAGAATTACGAGAGGTTTTGGAAGAAACATTTCATAGAGAACAGGACACTTGCAGAGTACAGTGGTACCTCTGGATGTGAATGGGATCCGTTCCGGAGCCCCGTTCGCATCCTGAAGCGAATGCAACCCGCATCTGCACGTCGCAATTCGCCGCTTCTGCGCATGACATCATTTTGAGGGTCTGTGCATGCGGCGAAACCCGCAAGTAACGTGCTCCGTTACTTCTGGGTCACTGCGGAGCGCAACCCAAAAATATTCATCCTGAAGCATATTTAACCCGAGATAGGACTGTATTGTCTAAATTTACAGGGGTGCCCAAATTTTCCCAAAGAGGGCCAGATTTGACATGAGGGCGGGGCAAATTTGTTGAGCTGTTTTAGGATTTAACCCCAAGGTTGTTGAGCTCTTTTTAGGATTGAAGTTGTTGAGCATTTGGGGGGGGGGGTTGCCCCAGTAAGTAAACCAGGTTACGCTCCCCGGCCACACGCTGGACATGTGTGGTCTAAAAAAAAATGTTGGGAAAATTTAAATTCTTTGGCAGGTGTGGATTGACAAAGGACAGCAGGAAATATGACAAAACCAATGCATTTTGAGATCTAGGAGAGACGAGCAAAAGGGCGCCATCGGAAATGTGACGTAGGGGTGATTGGAAGTCACAATGAGATTTTTGGGTGTGGAACTCCACCATACTTTCCGTCTATATAAGCCACCCTCTATTTGGGGGGGCTCAAATTTAAGAAAATGAGCCATTCACCCACCCAATCACCCGTATAAGACCTCCCCCCCCCATTTTTATTTCAAAGTAAAAATAGCAATTTTTTCATTTTCCTTTTAAAAAAATTATTTACAAACAAACACATAGACACAAAACAAAATTCGTATTACCCTACCACCCAAAATTTCAGACATTAAAACCACCCTCGTGGCTTCCCTCCACCGCCCCTCACCCTCCTATATAATATTTCACATTGCCATTTTTATTTCCCCCCTATTTATTTATTTATTTTTGATTTCATTTTACATGCTAGTTGCCGTACATTTTCAACACTATACATTACATATATGGATTCCCCACATCTAACCCTATACACAACTCAGCATTTACCCAAATACCCACGTGACTTCCTTCACTCACATTCACATTGCAATTTTTATCTAAATTTATATTTCTTAACTCTTTTAACTTACTATTTATTATTATTATAAACCAGATTTACAAACATTAAACCAAACATATCAACATGTTAGTTTTTGAGCAGTACTTGAACACATAATCTTCAAACCATTTCCATTATATTTTTATTTTCCAGTTTGATTGGTACCTTATTACTGCACTTGACCTTGCCAGTTCTATAAATTCAATTAGTTTCTTTATCCAGTCATCCTTTGTGGGTATATATTTCCTGTTCCAGTTTTGTGCAAGGAGTAGCCTTGCTGCAGCTGTCGCGTATAAGAATAATATCTTCCCATCTTGTGGTATTTCTTTACCTCTTATACTCAGTAAATATGCCTCTGGTTTTCCCCTCTAAATTAATTCTGATCATCTTTTTTATTTCCTCATGAATTTTTTAACGTTTCTGTAGCCCCACCATAAACGTATCGGCGTGCCCTCTGCCTCCTCACACTTCCAGCATAAATTCCAATTCTCCCCTTTTTCTTTTTGTGCCCCATCTCGGTTTGGGACGGCTTTTGCCAGTTGTTTTCCTTTTGTAAAAACTAAGATTCCCCTGCTGCCCCCCCCCCAGTTTTTTTTTAAAAAAAATAGATTTAGCAGAGACACAAAGCTTACCTTATGGATGGAAGCGAGGTTGCTGTGGGCATCGGCAAACGCAGGATTTATCTGGATTGCTCTTGTGTAGCATTGCAGAGCTCCCTGGACGTCTTGCATTTCCTTCAAGGTGTTCCCCATGTTGGAATAGGCGTCTGCAAAAGTGGGACTGATTCTGACATGGAGGGGGAGAGAAAAAGTGCCATTTTGGTACAAAAATACTCTGAAGTTACGCTGGAAATGTAAGGGTCAAGAAGGCTCTTTCTATCCTATACGGTGGTCTTTAGGGCAGTTCATTAAAAAAACTTTTTTAAAAAATGCCTTCTCCAAAGCCTTCACAAAATAGGAAAACGTCCAAGAAAACAGCTATTTTCATGGAGGGTTGAGATATTAACTGATATGCACAAAATTTCAGATATAGCTATATAATCCCTAGTGTAGTAAGATAAGACCTTGGGAGCAGGCATCTTCAAAAAAGTGTTTTTTTATGAACCACCCTAGTGGTCATGTGAGACAGTGAGACCTTGGTTCTCAAATGTTTTTTATACAGGTTTCTTTATACAGAAGGTTTTTTATACAGAAAGGTTCAGCATTGTGGCATCCTCTTCATACGGACAAGCAGCACTTTCCTTTTGGGAAATTCCATGCTCCTCAATTCTGGCAATTATTAATCACTCTCAATTCCACCCTAATAATTGCCACCTGCCCGGATTTTAACTTGTCTGAATTAATTTTTATTTGAATTACTTGATGTCTGCTTTTAGGCTCGTTGTGTTGTTTTTATGATGTTAGCTGCTCTGAGCCCAGCCTTGGCCGGCGAGGGTGGGATACAAACAAAAACAAATTATTATTATTATTATTACTACTACTCAAACGCTTTGGTTCCCAAATGCCGAAAACCCAGAAAAAGTGTTCCAGTTTCCAGGCGTTTTTCGGAAGCCAAACATCAAATTTGGCTGTCAGCTATTCTTTCTGGGGCGCCTGCACCAATCAAACAGACTTCGGGAACAGATTAAGTTTGGTGCTTTGGTTTTTGCAATTTATGTGGTGTTTTTGTTTCGGAGGCTTTTTTGGTTCATTTGTTTTTGCGACTGTGCGGATCCCAGTTTAGTTACTGATTGATTGATTGATTGATTGATTGTGTGATTGCAGAAACGGATAGAAGCCCCGGTCCCCATCCGAACAATGACTATCATCAGTGCAGGTGAGGAAAAAAAATAATTTTCATTTTTATCATTTACAAGACTGTTGTATTTATTTTAGAGTACAGTACATGGATGACTGCTTTCATTTTAGGGATCAGTGGTCTCGTTAGATAGTAAAATTCATGTTAAATGGCTGTTTTAGGGATTGTTTTTCAAAGTCTGGTACGGATTAATCCGTTTTGCATGACTTTCTATGGGAAAATGCACCTTGGTTTTGGAACACATTCAGTTTGAGAACCAAGGTACCACTGTATAATTAACTGGGGGGGGGGGGAGAGAACATTTGTGTAAAAACCAGAAGCCTTTCTAATAGGTTTAACGGGTGAAGAAATACCAAGAGACCTAAAAAGACAGTGTATTCTATTTATGCCAGAATGTTCTTAGCCCGGATGTGGAAGGAAGAGAAGGTCCCAACAAAAGAAGAGTGGATTATCAAAATGACTGTGAAGATCAGACATCAAGATGATAGGAAATTTAAGCAAAGAAAAAAGTTAAAAGGACAAAATGGGGAAAATAATGAAGATGAAATGTGAAAAAGCATGGTGCAAAAACCTTAAGGATATAACCATCGTTAGTTCAAAGATGGCAAAATTAAGGGAGAATGAGATAGGCAGGAGAAGTAAATATTTAAAAAACCAGAAGAGGGAAGCTGGGGGAGATTGGGATTCATCTATGCTGTCTGCAAGAATGATGTTTGTGTTGAATATAAAATGCTAAAACTTAATAAAAACTATTTATATATAAAAAAAAATTAAACAAGAATGGGAAAAATTTATTGAATACCTTAAAGATACATATTTAGAAATAATAATAATAATAATAATAATAATAATAATAATAATAATAATAATAATAATAATAATAATAATTGTATCCCGCCCTCCCTGGCCGAAACCGGTCTTAGGGCAGCTAACATCAAATATATAACATTAGTATAAAATCAAACAATAATTAAATTACCTCCTAAAAACAAATCAGGATCAAATTAAAATCGAATTAGATGGTTTTCCACAGGCAGGATTGATATAACATTGATGAAGCCAAAGTAGCAAATAAGGAAATGGAATAGAACGAATCATTGTAATTACATGCAAGAAAAGATGGCAAAATATGGAAACGGGGGGTGGGGGGTGGGGGAGAGTCCAAGGGGTTTGTATAATCCCAGTATTGTATATATTGAAAATGTTTGGAGTGTATGGAAATAAAATGATAAAATAAAAAAACTGAATAATAATAATAATAATAATAATAATAATAATAATAATAATAATAATAATAATAATATTTATATCCTGCCCTCCCCAGCCGAAGCCGGGCTCAGGGCGGCTAACAACAATCAAAATAGTCCAACATTTTAAAACATTCATTATAAAATTAATTAAATCAAATTAAAATCAAATTAATGGCAACCATCAAGCAAAATTCTGTGCAGGTTGCCAGAGGAGGGAGTCAGTCTGCGCCCTGACCAAAGGCCTGGTGGAACAGCTCTGTCTTGCAGGCCCTACGGAAGGATGTCAGGTCCCACAGGGCCCTAGTCTCTTGTGACAGAGCGTTCCACCAGATTGGAGCCGCAGCCGAGAAAGCCCTGGCTCTAGTTGAGGCCAACCTAACCTCTCTGTGACCTGGGATCTTTAGGGTGTTTTTATTTGCAGACCGTAAATTTCTCTGTGGGACATACCAGGAGAGGCAGTCCCATAGGTACGAGGGTCCTAGGCCGTATAGGGCTTTAAAGGTTAAAACCAGCACCTTAAACCTGATCCTGTACTCCACCGGGAGCCAGTGCAGCTGGTACAGCACCGGATGGATATGATCTCGCAGCAAAGACCCCGTAAGGAGTCTCGCCGCGGCATTCTGCACCCGCTGGAGTTTCTGGGTCAGTCTCAAGGGCAGCCCCACGTAGAGCGAGTTACAATAATCCAGTCTGGAGGTGACCGTCGCGTGGATCACAGTGGCTAGGTCAGGGTGAGAGAGATAAGGAGCCAACTGCTTAGCTTGGCGGAGATGAAAAAATGCCGCCTTTGTTATAGCTGTAATCTGCGCCTCCATGGAAAGGGAGGTGTCGAAGATTACACCCAAACTCTTAACGGACGATGCTGGCACTAATTGCACCCATGCAAGAGATGGGAGTTGCCCCCTCAATCCCATATCGCTCCGTCCCAGCCAGAGGACCTCTGTCTTCGAAGGATTTAACTTCAACCGGCTCCCACGTAACCATCCAGCCACAGCTTCCAGACATCTGGTCAGTGTATCTGGGGCCGAGTAAGGATGGCCATCCATCAACAGATAGAGTTGGGTGTCATCGGCATACTGATGGCAACCCAGCCAAAAACTCCGGACAAGCTGGGCGAGGGGGCGCATAAAGATGTTAAAAAGCATCGGGGAGAGTATCGCACTCTGAGGCACTCCACACACCAAGGAGTGGCGCGATGACAATTCCCCCCCCAAGCGCCACCCTCTGTCCCCGACCGGAGAGAAACGAGCGCAGCCATTGAAGGACTGTGCCCTGGATCCCCACGTCGGCAAGGCAGTGGACCAGAGCCGTCTCGGTCCCATGACCAGCGCGGAAGCCGGACTGGAATGGATCGAGAGCAGATGTTTCATCCAGAAACCTACCAAGCTGTTCAGCAACCGCTCTCTCAATCACCTTACCCAGGAATGGAAGATTCGAAACCGGGCGGTAATTGGATAGATCTAAAGGATCTAATGATGTTTTCTTTAAGAGCAGACACACCACTGCCTCCTTCAGTTCCCCTGGGAATATCCCAGTGCCAAGGGACAAATTGATGATATCCCCCAGGGGGGCCCGCACCTTGTCTGGGCACGCTCTAATCAGCCAGGACGGGCACGGGTCAAGAGGACAGGTGGTGGGCTTTCCAGCTCGGAGGAGTCTGTCCACATCGGCTGGAGATATCCGGTCAAAGTGGTCCAATACTGGACCCGAGGACAGTCGAGGGGCCTCCAGTTCCTTTATTGTATCCAAATTGGCAGGGAGGTCATGGCGGAGCAACAGGACCTTCTCCGCAAAAAAGCTCGCAAATGCCTCGCAGCTGTGTGTCGAATTGTTATTTAAATTTGGCTGTCCTTCAAGGGACAAAAAATAAAATAAAAATAAAAATAAAAAATAAAAAAACCTAAAAGAAAAAGAGAAAGTGCTTTATCCACAAGAGGAGAGCTTTCCCACAGGCACCAGACCAGCGCATGAGGAGTAATAATAATTATTAACAACAGCAACAATAATTTATTATTTATACCCAGCCACTCTGGGCGGCTTCCAGCAAAAGATTAAAATACAGTAAGGAGGAGCTCTTTCAATCTATTTTCCCCATGGCTTTGGAAGCTCACCTGATGGCCTCCTTGTAGTGCATGAGGGCCTCCTGGAGCTTCCCCTGCTGTTGCAAAACACTGGCTAAATTTGAATGCGCAGCTGCAAACTCCGGGAAGACCTGCGGGGAAGAAGCTCACTCTTAGTTTCCCTGAGAAGCATTCTAAAGAGATGGAGGCTGCTCTTTGAGGCTCAAAGGTTGTGGGCGTGAAATAAATCCTCATTTGGATTGACTTGCAAAAATTAAGGAGGAGGAGGAACCTATGGACTGCCTTTTTAGCATGCATAGGAAATACTGTTGGGAGATCAGACTGTCAAATGACCAATGCCGTATTTTAAAGAGCCCCTCTTTGATGCTCAAATGTGGCAGGGGCTGGCTGCAAAATAAATCACCGTTTGGAATGATTTGTGGTAATGATAATAATAATAATAATAATAATAATAATAATAATAATAATAATAATAATAATAATAATAATGGGCCTATGAACTGCCTTTTTCGTACGCATAGGAAATACTGTTAGAAAATAAGACTGTCAGGGGATCAAGCTCAGCCGACACAGAGAACAGCATGTGCCCAGCTTTTATTTCAATTTCTGTACCGTTCCTTAACACCTTGCATTGTTCTTCTGATGAAAAAGCAGATTTTTGGTCATTCCAGGAGGCCTAGGAATATAAAAAGGGGGACAGACCCTCTTCCTTCCAAAAGGGACTTATCGGACCATGCTTTGTCGAGCCTCAAAATGCTACTTCACTTTCACTTCTTCACCATTATTTCCGTTATTGATCAAGAAAAATTTGATTGGCGATTTTTAAAAAGACCCAGACTAGGAGTCCAGGGTACGCATGCCTAACCCTTATATGTCAATTTAATTGTTGTAATTCTCCACGCACGTACCTCAAGAGCTTTCCGGTAGAGGCGGACAGCCTCCTCGATATTCCCTTGTTCTCGCTTGATGTTCGCCAGGTTATTAAGAGAATCCGCGTGAGTCGGACATAAACGGAGAGCTGTATTGTAGCATTCCTCGGCTTCGGCAACCTTCGAAACACAAAACAGAGTTTTTACACGAATATTAGTATGTCTTTCACAGGAGCCCAAAAGGCTGCTCTGTGATGTGATGGCTGGATTGAGGTTTGATACGGCCCCTCAGCTCCTGACGGTAACTTGGTATTAGAGCGGTTCATAAAAAACTCTTTTTTTGAAAATGCCTGCTCCAAAGTTCTTCTCTTACCAACAGTAGAGATTATATAGCTATATCTGGAATGGCATGCATATCAGTTAATATCTTTTATATATATATGCCAGCTGTCCTTTGTCAACAACCAATTGTTGCTGTTTTTTATATTGAATATATGCTATATGGTAACTGTTGCACCTCATAGGTAACTCAAGCCTTCTGCACGTCACAAAAGATGTATTTTATCAAAGTCATTGTTGAACTGAAATACAATTAAGAAGTATATTAATAGTGAAATGCAATTAAGAAGAAGCATATTAACAGTAAAACCCCACAATTGTTGAGCCTTTTTTAAGGATTTGACCTCAGAGGTGCTGACCTTTTTTTAGGATTAAAGTTCTTGAGCTTTTTGGGGGGAAGTTTTGCCCTAGTAAATAAACCGCCACGAGGGCCGGATTAAATCGACCAGAGGGCCAGATTAGGCCCCTGAACTGGACTTTGGACATGCCTGGTCTAAAAGAACATTGGGAAAATTTAAATTCTTTGGCAGGATAGCAGGAAATATGACAAAACCAATGCATTTTGAGATCTAGGAGAGATGGGTGGAAGGCCCCCAAAGTGGACTTTGGACATGCTTGGTTTAGGGGAACATAAATACAAGAGCAGACTAATCCGATTCAAACTCTCTTTCCCGCACACTTACCGTCTTTTGCAAGATGTATTTAAGGAAGACAGTAAGGGAAATGGTTTTGGTCATACTGTAGCACCCTGCTTGTGGTTAACGCTTAGCTGGAATGAAATATTCAACGCAGCAATAGAGAAATTAAAATAATTATTTATTTGTCAGACAAATAAATGAGAGGCACAGTGGTATATGGTTACCAAGCTCTGGCCTGGCCTCCTGCCATTATGGCCAGCCCTTATATTCCCTTAATCCAGCCCCCTTTGCTCCTCCTGTGGCTGCCTCTGTCCAATCAGCCTGGTTGGATTTCCTATTGGCTGATTGCTATATCCAATCCTAAAAGATACACCCATATCCTCCTGTCCTTATATGGAACACAAAGAGCTATATATTGTTACATCTATAAATGACAAATAAGTAGTAATATATCTTACATGTGTCTCAACAAGGAATCTTAATTACCAGCTCACCTCTTGCCCTCCTTGCCCTATTGCCTTCTAAAACAAATGGTTAATCTTAAATTTTTATCTTAAACATATGTCAAGGATCTTGAGTTTCACATCAACATTGAAAGATCTCCTTCATTTGAAGGTTTCTAAACAAATGTCTGACAACTAATATATCAGGACAGCTTGGATGGCGTCTTCCTGTCTGGCAGGGGGGCTAGACTGGTGGCTGACTTAATTTCAAAATACAACTCTTACAACTATATGAAATCTAGCATTTCTTAAATCCTTTGCATAATTACATTTAAGACAATATATTTAATACACAACACAGGTAGCCTCTTAAAAGGAATAAGGTCTTTGTAAAGTAGAAAAGGGAACTCAGTAAAAAAAGCAGTTTCAAAAGAAGCCTCTTCAGTTTACACCCCCCCCTTCTCCAGCCAGTTGCTTTTCCCATTAGCTCTTCCCAACATTTATTGCCCTCAAACTCTCTCAGTTTAAGAAAGAAACAGCTTTTAAAAAGAGACTTCCCAAAAATGCTTTAAAAAGACTTCCCAAAAAGCCTCTCTTTCTGCCAGCTAGATGCTTCTCCATTTGGTCTTTAACCTTAGAAAGAAGATCTAGCTCATTTTACTGGGAGGCACATTGGTATTATTTTACTATTTACCAACTATTAATTATATTTATCTCTGCCTTTTTTTTATCTTCTGTAACATGTAGGGTCAGTGTCCTTACTCAGTCTGTAATTCCAGCTTTTACGACTTTGAGAATTGTTTTCTGCTATAAATCAAAAGGGGGCCCCTTGTCTAGGAGGAAAACATTGCCAGTGTTTTCTTAAGCAGCTGGTCTGCCTGGCATAAAACTTTTTAAAATCTTTAAGCTCTCTCTTTAATATACAAGTCCTGACCAAACATTAATAAAATGCAGGCTTATGCCTGATGCCTCATTCCCCCCTTTCAAGCTCAAGGACCTTCGTCCCAAGTGTCCTTGATAGCTTGATCTTCATCATATTCCTGAGGTAAAGCTCTGTATAGGGCCATGATATGAGGTAGAGTTTCATTTGAAACCATCTTGCTAATTGTACTTCTAAAACATGAAATGATACATGGCATCATACATAAAACCATTACCACTACTGTCAAGAAAAACAAGCAAGACAATAGTATCCCTTTGAGTCCTGTGACATTAGGTAACCAATTGGTGAGCCATCCCATATCCCATCCTTCCCATGTTTGTACTGGGACATGTGCTATATTCTCCATCTTTGTGGCCAACACACGGATTGCCTCACCATTATCTGAAATGTTAAAGCAACAGGCATTCCCTGTCAAGTTCAAGACTCCACATAGGCCTCCCTGCTTGGCAAGTACATAATCCATTCCCATTTTCAGCTGCAAAATGGCGGCTCTACTTTCATCCAACTGTTGTGCAATAAGTCTCAAACTCTGGGCCGTTGCATTGGTTACAAGTTCCACTACTGCTTGCAATCGAATTATTCTGTTTAGATTATAAATAGGATCCCGTGCCCCTTGTATGAGCTCACCAGGATTCCAGGAGGCAGGATCATAATAGGCTATAATGCGCTCTGGTGGCCAATCATCAGTACCGCTCCAACTTTGGGTACTTCCTCCTGCTATATGAGAAATATCAGCGTTTCTTCGTGTACGCTTGGCCAAATTAGTGGGCATAATCCACATTGGTGGTAATACCCATCCCAGGAAACAAGTCCCACTCCATTTGGAGGGGAGTTTCTTGTATGCCCATTCTCCACATATCCACCACAACCATCGGGTCTGAGGTTTTTGGTACGTGGAGTACAGAAGGCGAAATATCAAAAGAGGCAGAGAGTTCACAGTGCAGTATGTTAGATTGCCTTTTTCTGTCACAGTTATGTTCCATACCACTTTCCATGCATGAATAAAAGGAGGTGCACAGGGCAAGGTATTCCGAGTTCGATAGGTAGTATCGTGTGCCCAGGTATTCTTAATATTATCCCAAGTATAGTGACAATGAGAAGAGCCTATCATGGTCGAATCAGCTGCATCTGATGATTTATGTACACAGAATTCCCCTTGTACAGGTATAACTCGTAATGGTTTAGTTGAGTTCCATCCGGGGAAATTCTGTATTTCTGTTTGGTGTGGTATTTCGCTTACCATACCAATGGCATCTAATGGTATCGGTAATAAGGGCATACCTCCCTCTGAATCATCTGGCCCAAGAGAGCAAACAAGGCAATTGGTCCTATTTGCAACATTGGCTACCATTTCAGCTAAACCTACCCACATATTGTGGTCATGGCGGAATCCATATTTAGTCAATTTGGTCAGATTCAAGGACCCTTCCCCTTCCCAAGGGATCAGGATTAATAATAAAATCATGTTGATGTCTAGCATATGCATTCCTTCCACAAAAGATTACCTTATTGTGATAGCAAATAAATATTAGTCCCAATATAATTCCCCCAGTGACAGAAATGGGGAACCACCAAGACCAAAACATATATCCCGAGGATCCCCAATGAGTAATATCTCTGATAATTGTTCCACAAGGGGGGGGGCAGTCAATTAATTGTATAAGAGAATCTTTCCTTTCACAATCGCTGGTTCAGATGCTCCTCAAGCTTCAGGCGTGCGCAGGTCAGCCAGCTTCCAGGTTGTGGCTGCAGCAGGCCGGTCGTCTAATGTTGCCCGTGACCTAGCCCGTTCCCGGTAGGGCTAGATACAGGGGTTTTTGGAGAGAGTCAGTTTAAGAGGATTAGAGGGGTCACCTTTGCACGTCCAACTGCCTTCGGACTTCTTCAAACGGGAGTGATGAATCCAGGGGGTCACCTCAGCTACCTTCACCGCTGTTGGAGTAGAGAGCAAGACGGTGTAAGGTCCACGCCACTTAGGTGCAAGTGGATCACGTTTCCACTCTTTCACCCATACGCTATCGCCAGCCTGGAACTGATGAATCGGCTCGGCAATGCTGCACGGCGTGCGCTCGAGGGCCCACCTGTTAAGAGAAACAAAAACACGGGAGAGAGATTGCACTTGTCCCTGTGTCACATGGTCTCCTATTTGTTTAAGATCAGCTGAAATATCCTGAACAAAGGAGGGCGGTCTCCCATACAGG
Source organism: Podarcis bocagei (assembly GCF_964188305.1). Lineage (NCBI taxonomy): Eukaryota > Metazoa > Chordata > Lepidosauria > Squamata > Lacertidae > Podarcis > Podarcis bocagei. The sequence goes on along the minus strand of NC_138131.1, from coordinate 95,783,697 downwards.
AGCTCAAAAGGTGACAACTTAAGTCTTTTTGTGGGTGCACACCGAACACGAAACAGTGTTATGGATAACACATCTACCCATCCCAATCCCGTTTCCTGGGTTAATTTTGCCAATTGGGTTTTCAGAGTCCGATTCATTCTTTCAGTTTTCCCTGAACTCTGAGGCCTATAGGCTGCATGCAGTCTCCATTTCACTTGTAGGACTCGACATACTTCTTGTACTACTTGATCAATGAACGCTGGCCCATTATCACTTCCAATGCATCTAGGTAATCCAAACCTCGGGATCAATTCAGTCAGGAGTCTCTTAGTTACCTCTCGTGCCTTTTCAGTTCGGGTGGGAAAAGCTTCAACCCATCCGGTAAGAGTATCTACAAACACAAGGAGATACTTGAATCCCTTAGAAGGGACCAGCTCTGTGAAGTCCACAATTAGGCTTTCCATGGGGACATATCCCACATGTTGGATTCCAGGAGGTTGTACCGGTCCCTGCCTGGGATTGTTTTTAGCACAAAGAACACATTTCTGTGAAATGCAAGTTGCTAATTGTGATAGATTAATAATATACAACTTCCGACTGAGACTCTCTCTGGTTGCAGTACCACCAAGGTGAGTAGATTCATGATAATTTCTTACAATTGTGCCTGCTAGATGATGAGGTACATAAATCCTATTGTCTGGCAGGATCATCCAACCGTCCTTCACAACTGCTCCTTCCTGTTCAGCCCACTTCCTCTCTTCTGGGGTATAGTGAGGTTTAACTTCTTCTGGAACTACCTCTGGTATGAGGGCTGCTATAAATCCTCCCACAGGCTTTTGGGCTGCCTCTCGGGCTGCTTTGTCAGCAGCATGATTTCCTCTGGTTATTGGATCCCTTCCTCGTCCATGACCTTTGCAGTGCATTACAGCAATCTGTTCTGGAGCCCATACTGCTTCTAACAGGATTTCTACTTCAGGTCCATATTTCAAGGCCTTCCCGTGGGCTCCTATTAGACCTCTTTCTTTCCATAGAGCACCATGTGCATGCAGGGTTAAGAAGGCATATTTAGAATCAGTATAGATGTTTGCCTTACATCCGGCTGCCAATTGCAGAGCTCTAGTTAAACCTATAAGTTCAGCTTTTTGTGCTGAGGTGCCAGCAGGCAAAGCTTCAGCTTCCACAACTTCCTCATTGGTGACCACAGCATATCCTGCTCGTCTGGCACCTTCATGCAGGTAACTGCTACCATCAGTATAATATACAACATCTGGATTTTTCAATGGTTCATCTTTCAGATCGGGTCTACTGGAATAAACTTCATCCATTATTTGGAGACAATCATGTGATTCTTCATCATCTACCTCTGGTAGGGGCAGCAAAGTCGCTGGATTGAGCATATTCACTACTCGTAGATGAATCCTAGGATTTTCACACAATAGGCCTTGGTACCTAGCCATCCTTGGGTTCGTTAGCCAATAACTACCCTTATATTCCATGAGTGTCAGAACAGCATGAGGTACATTCACATACATCGTCTGGCCGAAGGTAAATTTATCAGCTTCTTTGACAAGGCTTGCAGTGGCCGCTACTGCCCTTAGGCATGGAGGCCATCCTTTTGCTACTGAGTCCAATTGTTTTGACAAATAAGCTACTGGACGGTTCCAACTTCCTAATCTCTGGGTCAGGACTGCCGCTGCAATCCCATTCTGTTCATGTACATACAGCTGAAAGGGTTTTTCCGAATTAGGCAGTCCAAGGGCTGGGGCCTCCATAAGTCGTTGTTTGATAACTAAAAAGGCTTGTTGCTGCTCAGGTCCCCATACGAATGGGTCCTTTTCTGCACCTCGAGTGCTTTCATGTAAGGGTTTGGCCAGACTGCTGAAATCAGGTATCCATAGTCTACAAAACCCTGCTGTTCCCAGGAATCCTCTGAGTTGTTTCCTTGTGGTAGGTTCCTTGATAAGGCAAATAGCTTCTTTCCTCTCTGGCCTCAATGCTCGTTGTTGGTGTGAGATGTCAAAGCCCAAATATTTGACCTTTTCTAAACATAACTGTGCCTTTTTCTGGGAAACTCGGTAGCCAGCTTCCCAGAGCAAGTGGAGCAGTTCCTCTGTACCTTCTTTACAGGTATCAAAATCCTTTGCTGCTAGTATAAGGTCATCTACATATTGCAGAACCACCTTTTCTCCAGGTATTGAGGGGTAACTTGTTAGATCCTTCGCCAAGGCAGTGCCAAATAAAGTTGGGGAATTTTTGAATCCCTGGGGCAATCTTGTCCAGGTTAGCTGGCCTTTTGTTCCTGTCAAAGGGTCTTCCCACTGGAAGGCAAATATAGGTTGGCTCTGTGGTGCCAGCCGGCAACAGAAGAATGCATCTTTCAAGTCCAATACAGTAAAAAATGTTGCTTCTGGTGGGATCAAACTCAGCAGGGTATATGGGTTTGGTACATTTGGGTGCAAGGTCTCGATAGCCTGGTTTACGAGCCTCAAGTCCTGCACTGGCCTGTATTCATCTGTCCCAGGTTTTCGAACAGGCAAAAGGGGTGTGTTCCATTCTGATTGGCAGGGCTTAAGCAGACCATATTTTAATAGGCGGTCCAAATGTTTCTGGATGCCCTCTGCTGCTCGCCGGGGTAAAGGATATTGCTTTACAGATACAGGGGTAGCCATAGGTTTTAAGGTTACTACAATTGGAGCTATATTCTTGGCCATTCCTGGTGGGCTATTTTCGGCCCATACTCCTGGTGGCACCTGTAGAGTTCGGAGGAGCTTGTTTAACTCTGTATCCAATGTGGGTTGGACTTGCAGGGCTGACATTAGGCGCCATGATTGTTCCTTAGGTACTGAGAGGGAAATTATTCCTGCTGCCTTTGATGGCAGTTTCATTTCTGGACCTCGAGGAGTGAAGGTGATTTGGGCCTGCAATTTGGACAGCATATCTCTACCTAAGAGAGGTATTGGACACTCAGGTATATACAAAAACTGATGGGTTAAACGATGTCCCCCAATCTGGCATTCCAAAGGTTGGAGGAAAGACCTCTTAGCTGACTGACCAGTGGCACTTTTAATGACTACACTTTTGGATGCCTTTTTCTGCAATAGTTCTGGGAGTACTGAGTATTCAGCCCCAGTATCAATCATAAAGTCTATTAAATGGCTTCCTAATTGAATCGTGACCGTGGGCTCCTGGAAGCCTAACTTTATGGAGTCCGGTCGTTCCTAGTCTTGGGTAAAATCCTCCTCTGCCAGTCCAATGAAATTGTCTCTACTCTGTCCTTGTCCAGGTCTCTGATATCTTCCATTTCGGATCATTCCCCGTCCCCGTCCCTGGTTTCTTGGGCCGGAGCCTGGGCCTGGGCCTGGGCGTACTTCTTCCAACCTCAGGGGTTCAGGACACTCCCGCTTCCAATGACCCTCCTTCTTGCAATTCGCACATTGATTCCTTCCCAGTGGTGGATTCCTTCCCCGCCCTCTCCCTCCATTTAAGGGGCGGTAGTCTTGCTTCACTGCTGTGGCTAGCATTACCATCTTTTCCTTCTGCCACTTCTTCTTCTCTTGTTTCTCAGCCTCATCCCTATTCCGATAAACTCGGCGTGCAATGGCCATAATTTGGCTCATCAGCATCCCTTCCCATCCTTCTGATTTCTGAATTTTCTTACGAATGTCAGAAGCGCACTGGGCCACAAATGTAGCAGTAATCATTCTGCTGTTTTCAGGGGCTTCAGGGTCAAAAGGAGTCCATATACGATAGGCTTCTTGCAGCCTCTCTAAAAAGTCTCCTGGACTCTCATTTGGTTTCTGTTCTACTTCTGAGACTTTAGACATATTAGTGGGCTTCTGGCATGCCCTGCGGATACCTTGCACAAGCGTCTGGCGGTAAGTGGTAAGTCTGGCCAGGTGAATTACATTGTTTGGATCCCAATTAGGATCTTCCAAGGGAAAGTTGTCTTGGAGATGACGGTCAATATTAAAAATATTTCCCACTCTGGCCTGCTCACGCAAATATATCTGTGCCTTTTCAATTATGTCTCTCCTTTCCTCAGTGGTGAACAGAGTATTCAGGAGCTGGCGGCAATCTGTCCAAGTAGGACTATGAGTATTTATTATTGAAGTCACCAAGTCCATCATAGCCTGAGGTTTTTCTGCAAAAGATGGGGTGTGTGTTTTCCAATTCATCAGATCTGTAGTCGTGAATGGAATATATTGCAGGGTCGAAGTTCGAGGTGGCCGTGGTCCGAGTTGCCCGTTAACCAGCACAGGCTCCTCAAGTGCATCAAATACTCTTCTGAGAGGGGCTACTACGTGATCTTTCTCTTCGCTTTGCTCTAGGGGCCTCAAATCATAGGGGATGGTATTTGTCCCAAGGCGTTCTTTTAGCAGCCTTATACGCCTGGCTGTATTGCTTGCTGACCGATTAAGGTCTCCCTGTAACTTCTGTAATAATTCTCTAGGACTTGGATGTACAGGGGTTTGGGGTAGGCAATCAGTTGTTCCACTAAAAGAGACTGTAGATGGAGTTCTACTGGGACTCACAGATGGAATAACCGCTTCTGCTTGGGCTTTATTATAGGCCTCCAATGCCTCCTGAAGATATTTTTCATAATCTATCAAGGAATCAAGTTCTGTGACTCCAGCCCCATTATTCATTCCACTTTCTTGCCTTGGGGTTACAACTGGTGGAGTGTTTGGATTAGGCTCCCTTCGATGTGGAGCATAGGGTGGAGGTGGAAGCAGCTCTTCCTCTGGTCCCTCAAAAATGGGTTTGAGTTTATTTGGCAAGATTCCTTTCCTAGCTTCGGCTTTTACAGCCAATAATTTGCATCGTTGGACTTTGCATTCCCTTATCCATGGAGGATTTTTATTTAATGTGCTCAGCCAGGAATCTATATATGAAAATTGTTCTGGGCACCCTCCAGTTTCTTTGGCGATGTTAGACCAAAGTTTGCTTACTAAATTTATATCAAAGGTTCCCTGAGATGGCCATCCAGTATTTTGTTTCGGCCACTCTAATTCACATAACGTTCTCAGGCGCTCTGGCGTCATTTTGACTCCATACGCCCCTGAGAAGGCTTTCTTAAAATTATTTAACATACATTCAAGAGGTGTATTTTCCCCTTTTGAACCCCCAACTCCCATTGTATGGCCCTGTGAAGTATCCACTCAGTCACTCACACACACGCTTCGTGGGTTTCCTTGCCTGGTGAAGTCGCCTTACCAGGAACCGAAGTACTGCCGACTCCACACTCAGGTCAGCTACAGATTGCTCTGTACTTTCTCACACATACAATGCGCTAGATACTTCACCACACACTACCTCCCATTCTTCCCTTTTCCCCCACCAGACCACCATCTGATATACCCAAGCACCTAGCGTACTCAGTTCCCACTTACTGAGACGCAGAAGTTTGATCAAGACTTCTCTTCCTCCCAGTTAATTGGAGGGCCAAAAATCCCTTTGTGCACTTACCCTTGGTTGGTTCCGTTTCCCCCCGGTCCGTCGCCGCCAGTGAGCAGGGTATCAGACAGACGAGACTTCTGCGTTCCCCCTGGAAAAATTTACCAGTGCGCGCTGGGTAAGCAGTTTAGAGATCCTCTCTCTTGTACCCTGCCCAATAGGGCGAAGGGGCTGCGTTCCAGCAGACCACTGATCCGAGTCACAGGCGCACCATAAAATGTAGCACCCTGCTTGTGGTTAACGCTTAGCTGGAATGAAATATTCAACGCAGCAATAGAGAAATTAAAATAATTATTTATTTGTCAGACAAATAAATGAGAGGCACAGTGGTATATGGTTACCAAGCTCTGGCCTGGCCTCCTGCCATTATGGCCAGCACTTACATTCCCTTAATCCAGCCCCCTTTGCTCCTCCTGTGGCTGCCTCTGTCCAATCAGCCTGGTTGAATTTCCTATTGGCTGATTGCTATAACCAATCCTAAAAGATACACCCATATCCTCCTGTCCTTATATGGAACACAAAGAGCTATATATTGTTACATCTATAAATGACAAATAAGTAGTAATATATCTTACATGTGTCTCAACAAGGAATCTTAATTACCAGCTCACCTCTTGCCCTCCTTGCCCTATTGCCTTCTAAAACAAATGGTTAATCTTAAATTTTTATCTTAAACATATGTCAAGGATCTTGAGTTTCACATCAACATTGAAAGATCTCCTTCATTTGAAGGTTTCTAAACAAATGTCTGACAATATATCAGGACTGCTTGGATGGCGTCTCTTGTCTGGCAGGGGGGCTAGACTGGTGGCTGACTTAATTTCAAAATACAACTCTTACAACTATATGAAATAAGAACCTAGCATTTGTTAAATCCTTTGCATAATTACATCTATGCCAATACACTTAATACACAACACAGGTAGCCTCTTAAAAGGAATAAGGTCTTTGTAAAGTAGAAAAGGGAACTCAGTAAAAAAAAGCAGTTTCAAAAGAAGCCTCTTCAGTTTACACTCCCCCCCCCTTCTCCAGCCAGTTGTTTTTCCCATTAGCTCTTCCCAACATTTATTGCCCTCTAACTTTCTGTCAGCTAGATGCTTCTCCATTTGGTCTTTAACCTTAGAAAGAAGATCTAGCTCATTTTACTGGGAGGCACATTGGTATTATTTTACTATTTACCAACTATTAATTATATTTATCTCTGCCTTTTTTATCTTCTATAACATGTAGGGTCAGTGTCCTCACTCAGTCTGTAATTCCAGCTTTTACGACTTTGAGAATTGTTTTCTGCTATAAATCAAGGGGGCCCCTTGTCTAGGAGGAAAACATTGCCAGTGTTTTCTTAAGCAGCTGGTCTGCCTGGCATGAAACTTTTGAAAATCTTTAAGCTCTCTCTTTAATATACAAGTCCTGATCAAACATTAATAAAATGCAGGCTTATGCCTGATGCCTCACTACTTTGCTCATCTCTTATTTATTCACAGAGTTACCCGCAGGAATATATGGAAGTATGGAGTGTTCTTGCTCAATTCCAAATATGCATTCTTTCTCATACACAATTCCATTCCCGTTCCTTTCTTTATTTTTTTATTTTCTTCCTATTCAGCATTCTAGGGCCACTGGACATTATCAGTCTTCATGGAGAAGTTGGTTGGGTTTCCCCATATTTTAACTTCTACAAATATTGAGGTTCCCTTAAGCCTACTAATATCTTCCCCCTTTGTGTGGATGGTAGCATTTTGATTACATAAGGATTGACTCTCAGAGAATGAGTTTGATACTACAGGATCTTAGTCCTTGTCTAAAGATGAGAAGGAAGGGGGAGATGGGAGGCTAGGCTGCATCTAAGGGGACAACCCACAATTACTTTATTGTGCCTGAAAACAAAACATTTCATATTGTATATTAGCATGCTATGGTTTCAAAAACTAGAAGACAACAAAATGGTATTGTATTCACTTATAACATACAGTACTCGTTCTGCGTATGGGATCCTCTTTTCATGTTCCATCAACTAATGAAATGATCAAGGACAAGATAAAATAATTTGTTTCCAAGTAATGACAAACTGTTTAGGTTATTATAAAAGTTTTCTTCTTTTCCTCACTTTTCTTGACAGCAGACTTGCACTGGCTGAACACGTCCTCCATCCTTGGTGGCATTAGTCAGTTA
>NC_138131.1:95678592-95773592 GCF_964188305.1 Podarcis bocagei | reverse complement strand
GAGGAAGGGAGCCAGGGGGGAAGCGCTGGCAGCTCACCACAGGAGGGAGGGCATGAGTCAGGAGTGGCCACACCTCCATCGGGGAGCGAAGAAACGGTTAAGAGGAAGGTGGAAGGTTGGGCGCGCGCGCCAAGTTCAAATGCAGAGGAAGGCGGCGCAGTAAGCAGCCCCGAAAGGGAACCAGGTCCTAAAGCCCGGCGCAAGGAGGCAGGAGGGTCCGGGTCAGCGTCAGAAGAATCCCGGAAGGAGGAGGCCCCGGGGGGTAGAGGGACCCAGAGGAGGACAGTCAGGCGGAAAAGGTGGAGCAAGGCTAGGATATTAAGCTGGTGCTCACGGGGCGGAGACTCAGACGGAGCTTCGCCGATCTAGCTACTAGACGTAGAGTTTGCGCGCAGCAGCGTGAGAATGGAAACTGTAATTCAATAAAGACTTTTACTTAATGATCGCTGGCTAGCGTGATCCTCTGTGAGCTAGGATCTTCAAGCAGCTCTGACACTTCTATTTACATTTCCAATCAAGCGCAGTCACTGACTCTGCTAGATTGAAAATGTAAATAGAAGTTTGCATCTTGTTAACATAAGAAGCACACACTCACTTTCTTGACACTACCCATTTAGTAAAATGTTTGAAAGGCTTAAACCTTGTCTTGAACCCACACTGCTAAGCATTTTCAACAAAGAGATGGAAATAAAAACACGTCATATATTATGCAGAGGGCATAATGCATAAGCCTGGAGCTTATTTACACAGTCTGTTATCTTATAGTAAAACAAAGATGCCTAACTCATTTCATTCTCTACTTGTTTACCTAATCAAGAGGTAAATTCCTAAGCTGGACACTCAGAGCCTTTTTTCAGCATGCCTCTGCTTTCACCTTGGGATAACTGACAGTGCAAAACAAGATCGCAGCCATAGGTTCTCCGTGGGCAGCAGCAGGCAACCACAGGGCACTCTTAAAGGGCACAGGCACAGAGACAGACATAGTGGGAGGCCACAATGCATGGGTTTATTCATTTGGTAGAAGATATGTGCCCCTCCAAACATTGGCACACTTGCTTCCCTTGGGACATCTAACATTAATATCAGTATAAAACAACACCCATTTAAATTATGCATGGAAGCATCAAATCAACACCAAGCCAGCACCAAACATAAAAATCTATGCCGGCTCCTAGTCTACTAAACCTTTCCGCTGGCATCACCTAACAGACCTAACAGAACAAGTAAAACTGAACAGGATGGGTAGGTTTCTTTGGGGTGGGAGTTCTGCAGAGAGGCTGCTGCTGGGGAGGAGGGCCAGTTCCTTTTGGACTCTAAGACATAAGCAGAATAACACCAGAGCAAGGCTGTTGGGTGCTGACTGTGAATGTGAAGTTCCACAGCACAAAATCCAGCTTCAAGAAGAAAAGTGTGGCCAGGCAGTGGGTTGTGATACCATTGGCCAATTTGGGGTGTATTACTTCCTGCATCGGAGGCAGTACATCTGGGAACAGCAGTTGCAGCTGGCACAAGTGCTCTTGCACTCATATCCTGCTTGTGGGCTTTCCATAGGTTTCTGGTTGCACACTGCAAGAGTAGGATACTATACTAGTCGGCCTCTTCAAGTTTTTAAGGTGCTCACAGGTGTGGTGGCCATGCAGCTTCAGGTGCATTTGGAAGAAGCTAGGTCAACCAGAGGGTGACCCTCCAGATGTTGTTGGACTCCAGTTCAGCGACATCAGGGCCTAGGACCTGGGAGTCCAAAGTTCAATCACCACTCAGCCATGAAGCTCACTGGATTACCATCTCTCAGCCAAATTACCTCACAGGGTTGTTGTAAGGATAAAACAGGGAGGGGAAGAACAATGTATCACACCTTGACCATGGGTAGGCAAACTAAGGCCCAATCGCCTTCTAAAGCCGGCCAGAGGACAGTCTGGGAATCAGCGTGTTTTTACATGAGTAGAACATGTGCTTTTATTTAAAATGCATCTCTGGGTTATTTGTGGCGCATAGAAATTCGTTCATTTTTTTTTCTTCCAAAATATAGTCCAGCCCACCACAAGGTCTGAGGGACAGTGGACCGGCCCCCTGCTGAAAAGGTTTGCTGACCCCCTGCCTTAAACTCATCGAAGGGTGGAGTTTAAAAGTTATCCCAAAAGTAATGTTTAAATCCCTTCGCATCTTAGATAGGGCCCAATTAGTAATATTTTTTATTTATATCCCGCCCATCTGGCTGGGTTGCCCCAGCTACTCTGAGCAGCTTCCAACACACATAATTATTATTATTAATAATAATAATATCAAACATAAATAGTAACAATCTGCTCCAATATAAAGTCACAATATAAAAGATTACTTGAAGGTGTGGCTCCTCCTATATCATACTGCCTGCAACTTGAGATTTGCTGGAGAAACCCTATTAGTTCCATCACTCAGTGAAATGTGGGACTTTGTGACTCACTTTCTTGCAAATAGCACCCGAGTTATTGAATGCCCCCTTGAAGTCCAGCTGATGCCAACACAACAACATAGTTCTTTTAGGTGCCCGATAAAAACCCCTCTCTTTGAATGCCTGTACAGTAATATGTAGACAATTGAGTGATGTTTATTTAATTGCGTTGTACTGTTATATTTTTATTTATTTCATTGTTGTAGCCTGCTCTTGGGTCTTTTGATGAAGCACAGTATAGAAATAAACAAGAAAAAATAAATTCTCCTTTGGCACTGACATTTCTTTGCACAAATCTATCTATACAGAAAGGGATAAAAGATAAGAAATCTATTAACACAGTAACATATGGTACCAGAATTTTCAGATTCCACTGAAGTGCAGCAATAAGTCCCACCTTTCTAATTTCATACTACAGAATCCTACCACATACTCAGACCAGATCCACTGACATCAGATTTGTTAGTCTATCCATGTGTAGCATGAAAGCAAGTTAATTAGCTATCCTTTTCACATCCAGAAGCTGTAACTGCTTGCTTGTAAACAGATTTTTTATTTCTGGTAGACCTGGCCCTGTTATACATGGAAATAAAAGGTTGGGATACCCTGTAACTTCACAATTCTACTCAAAGCAGTAGACAATTTATACTAGCAACTGGAGAGGCAATGGCATGGGGCGGTGGGTGGGGGCTTTTCAATTTCTCTGAACTTGAAATCCTGGGTCAAAAGTTCGGTGGGTTAATGAGTCTGCCTTTCATCGTTTGATGATCTGTCCTTTGAACTGACATGGTTGTGTAACTTAGGAGTCCTTGGTCCAAAGGACATGAAGATTTCAGGGTTTTTAATACTCCCTCAAGGCATTAACCCTGCCAAGTTTTGAAAAGATTAGAAATAGAATGCCAATCTTATCAGGCAAAGGCGGCAGCAGGCGCTAGGGCACTTTTCAGTCAGCAGGCACAGCTATCCGGATGCAAGCTTTTAAAGAAAAAACTACGGCAGTTTTGCTTGATTGTGCATCTTTACCAAACTGTAGCCAGAATCTTGTGTTTGCCCTTTCCAACCAAGTCCCCAGGCATCTCCCATTGCTCGTGGCTTTCTTTTGTAGCATTAAGGCACTGCTGCATGCCACCCCAATCTCTGAGCAGTGCAAGATTCTAGGGCTTCCAGGTGCTTCCCCAGGGTTTGGCTTCCTTGGAATGAGGCACAACGAAGACTTTAGGATGTATGGCTTATTTACACATATATACAACATGAGCCTGTGAGAGACTGATTCACACATTAACATCCCAAGGGGTCAGGCTTTTTCCCTAGCCACAGCCTTGAATTAAACAGAAACCAAGCATCAAATTCGCACTGGCTTCCCAGCCTGAATCTTTTTTCTAGCTTCCAGATTGTATCATTCAACTCTCAGCTCTGCCTTTTTTCTTTCTAACTACCAGCCAGCTGAAGCAGAAGGCCCACACATTTGCAGTCTTGTACAGATCCACTTCGTTTCCTTTATGGTCCATTACAAACCAGCAAATTCACATTTTCCTATTAGTTGATTCTGAGCTCCCCATGCCATAATCAGGCCCCATATTAATGCCAGAGCCTCAAGGAGTGATCAAATTTCAGTTGGGATACTAAAGATGAACAGGTGAAATCAGTGATGATAAAATGGGAGAAAGATGTGGGACACAATATACAAATGACTGATTGGGAGAGGCTACGGAAAACTGATCTGAAATTCACGGCATGTTCTTCACTGAAAGAAAACTATATGAAAATGATGTATCGGTGGTACTTAACCCCAGTAAAACTAGCAAAAATGTATAAAACAAGTACCAATATATGCTGGAAATGTAAAGAAAAAGAGGGTACCTTTTATCATGTGCTGGAAATGTAATGTAATTTTTAAAAATCTGGGAAATGATAGATCAGAAGAAACTGTTCATGTATGCTACAAGATCAAGTTGATGTAGTATGCCAAAATGGCAAAATTAACTAGGAAGCTCAGGAACCACGAAGAAAAGAAATTTTTAAAAGAATGGGAAATGTTTATAATGTGTATACAAAGCCACTGCAAACAGGTTAAAACATTAGCAGGTTTTTAAATACACTTGTAATGTAATAGAATCTACAGATAATTTAGGAAGATAATTTTTTTGGAGAAGTATTGATATGCAGATGAAAACAGAATTAAGAGGATACATGGATGGGATGGAAGTCAGGAGATTCAGTAATTTCGATATGTGAATGTGTATGACATTTTGATGTAACTTTATTCTTTCTTTTTTTCTCTCCCTTATTTTTGAAAATAAAATTATTTTAAAAAAGAATTAACAAGGTGGGCAGCATCATGTATGAGTGTCAGGTGAATACACCTTAGGCCTGTGACTTGGCATCTTCAAAGGTCCATCACCAAGCACGCCTACACCAACCAAGAAAGTCCACCCTCAAATTCTGTGCCATCCAGTGAGAGTTGAAGTTCTGTTCTTGGAGCAGTAGTATTTAAAACTGAAATAAAACAAGAGGGAACTAGAAGGGCTGAAGATAGCAAGAAGGGTAGTATTCATGCAGGGATGTTGAGGGCAGGGTATGTCACTCAACTAGGAGAATCTCTCTCTCACTGGAACCTTCAAAATAAGACATTTTTCATCAAACATGAAGAATTCTAGGCATTAGCAGTAAATAGTGCTATTCCTTAAAACTGAATCTATTTCAAAAGGCTAGCATACACATAAGCTTCTGTAAACTTTATTATCCTCCAATTGCTGGCTTGGCAATTCACAGGCAGCTTAGAATTCATGTTGGGTGGGGAGGAGAGAAAAGCAGCTACTATGAGATCTATACAAAACTGAAATCATATACAGTACTGACAACTGAACTGAGGTGGGAGCTTAGGAAAGGTGTCCTTAGAATGCTGCAATAAGAAAAAGGACAAGACCTCTACAGTACTAGACTACTGTTTGGTTCAATTTAATGCCAGCTGCACTGTTCAAGTTATCCTGTTAACAGCTCAAGCAGAACTTTCCTAGCCCTGCCAATTAGGATATTGTAACTATAGGTACCAGGCACTTAACCTTAAATATTTAAGTTTTGAATTGATACCACCAACCATGAGAAGGACTGGAACTGAAGAGAAAGTGACAATCATGATTCAAAGGTATGTGGCCTGGGAAAGAGAAGGGTCTGTTTCCCATCCTGGCAAGCCCTAATGACTATGTTATGTGGAAAGAAAGGGGCCAAGTATAATCAGTTCTGTTTAACACTACTATATATGGATTGTTGTTCTCCTAGAGTTGTTAAAGTGCCATAGCTGGTAGTTGGGTAGAGGGATTGTACATATACTAAGCTATGGATAACAATGCAGCTATCCTTGCCTTATCCTTTCTAAAGCATTAACTGAATGTTGCCAGCGTACAGAGAATAGTCTAACATGCTTTTTTAGCAGTTATATTCACCAGGGATTGGAACAATATAAAAGGATACTATTTTAAGACAAGGTATGTGTAATGGGATGATTAGCTGCTTGTGCGTAAAATCGTGCTCCCTCAGAGTTTGTGCGACTCCACAAACCTCTGTGTGTGACAGAGCTCCACAAACATGTCTGCTCTTAGTCACTCGTAGAGTCTGACAGTGGCTGTCTGCGGAAGCGTTTCCAGCAAAGAAGCTCCTTAACGGAAACGCGTCTCCTGGACTCACGGCGTGACAGTTTCCGGCGAGGTGTGGGTCTCCCTATGGGAGACTCAGATACCTCCCCACTGTTCTCGCTGGAAGCGTCTCTGAGCCCTCCCTCCTGCTCGCATTCCCTCAGAGATCCACTCCTCCCCCTGCTGGTTCCTGCCTCAGCTGTTGAGTCTCTTTCTTCCTCCCTGAGACCCTCCACCGCCTGATGCTCCGATGGCAGTTCCCTGACATCCACCTCCCCTCCAGGGCCCCCCTCACCCCCTCCCATTTCCTCTTCCCTGGGAGGTGAAGGGTTAAAACCCCGAAAAGAATCTTCTTCATCTTCAGACGTCTCGAACAATTCCCTCCATCGATCGCCGTCCTGGCTCGCTGAATCCTCCTCCTCTTCGGAATCTGTGAACCCCTCCAACTCCTCTTCCTCGTCGGTGGTGGCAAAGTATTTCCTTCGGAACCTCGCTACAGGCTGAGGTTTGCGTGGGAACCTCTGATGAAAAGTTTCTATTAAAAATTCGTCATTGACATCCTCTGCCCTAACCCAGGTGTTTTCCGACTCCGGTTCCCCTTCCCACATTACCAAATACTCAACTTGATCTCCCTTCCACCTGGAATCGAGGATCTCCGCTACATGGTAGCTGTGTTCCTTCTCCTCCATTGCTGGTCCCCTAGTGACCCCCCCTTCACTGTCCCCTTTATACGGTGACAGCAATGACCTGTGGAAAACTGGGTGCAGCTTCATGTGGTTCGGTAACCGGAGTCTGAAAGCCACTGGGTTGACCTGCTGCATGACTTCAAATGGTCCCAGCCTTTTGGGTCTTAACTTCTTACAACCCCCTTTGAATGGCAACCCTTGGGTTGACAGCCACACCTGGTCCCCCACCCTGATGCTTTCACCTTCCCTTCTGTTTTTGTCTGCCTGCCTCTTATATTCCTCCTTAGCCCTGTTTAAGTTGAGTTGGAGCTGGCGATGGATCGCTTCCATTTCTTCAACGAACTGTTCTGCAGCTGGAACGCTCCAGTTCTCCCCTTCCCCCCCTGGGAAGGCTCTGGGATGGCACCCGTGATTAGCCAAAAAGGGGCTCATCCCCGTGGACACGTTCTCTGCATTGTTGTAGGCAAATTCTGCCAACGCCAGCTTCTCCACCCAATCATTCTCTCTGTCATTCACATAACACCTCAAATATTGCTGGAGGACACCATTAGCTCTTTCCGCCTGCCCGTTGGTTTCTGGATGACGGGCCGTTGAGAAATTAACCTCAACATGCAGTAAGCTCATGAGCTTCCTCCAGAACCTGGAAGTAAATTGTTTCCCTCGGTCTGAAACCACCCTCAAGGGGGCGCCATGCAACCTAAACACATTTTCTACAAACAATTTGGCTGTTTCTTCTGCTGTGACCGCATGTGAGCAGGCTATAAAGTGGGCCATTTTAGTTAACAGGTCTACCACAACCATGATGGCTGTTTTCCCTCTAGACCTTGGCAGATCAGTCATAAAATCTATGGCCACTGCTTCCCACGGTCTTTCAGGTGTGGGTAGTGGTTCTAATAAACCTGCCGGTGCCCGCCTCTCCCCCTTGGCTCGTTGGCATTGTTCACACCCTCTCACATACTCCCGCACATCTTCCCTGACCTTGGGCCACCAAAATTCCCTGGTAACCAGCCACATGGTTTTGTGTTGCCCAAAATGCCCTGCTGTGGGGCTATCGTGCAGTTGCTTGAGTACCTTCTCCCTCAATTCCCCTTCGGGTATATATAACGCTCCCTTGTAGTACAATGCCCCGTTTCTCTCCTCAAAACCCCCGGGTTTGTCTCCCTCCCTCCTGAGACCCCGGAGTTTGTCCTGGGCGTATTCATCATGCACCGTGCCCTCTACCAACTCCCTTTGCCCCACCAATGCCGCCCCACACACCCAGCGGTCCTCTGGAATGACATGGGTCTCTTCGGGTGCTCCCTCCCCCTCCAAATATTCAGGTTTGCGTGAGAGAGCGTCCGCCCTAACGTTCTCTGGGCCTGGCACGTAACAAATCTCAAAGTTAAATTTGGAGAACTCCTGGGCCCATCTCAACTGCCGTTGGTTGAGCACTCGCGCAGTTCTCCAATACTCTAGATTCTTATGGTCCGTGCACACTTGCACCTTATGTTGTGCACCAATTAGCAGGTGCCTCCATTTCCGGAAAGCCTCATGAATAGCAAGAAGTTCCCGGTCGTACACCGTGTAGTTCCTCTCGGATTTGTTCAGCTTTCGCGAAAAGAAGGCACACGGTCGCCACTCTGACTCCTCCTTCCCCGACTGCAGAAGAAGCACCGCCCCTATGGCTCTGTCAGATGCGTCTGTTTCGACCCTCAGCTTCTTTTGTAAGTCCACATGCAGAAGTTGTTCTTCCGAGGCGAAGGCCCTCTTCAGTTCCTCAAACGCTCGCTCCGCCTCCGCCGTCCATACAAACTTCTTTTTACTGCTGAGACAGTCCGTAATGGGCGCCGTCAGGTGGGCGAAGTTTCGGATGAACTTACGATAAAAGTTTCCAAACCCTAGGAACCTCTGCACATCCTTCTTGGTTTTGGGTGTTTTCCAGTCCAGCACTGCCTGCACCTTATCCATGGCCAATCCCTTGTCTGACAGGCGGTACCCCAGGAATTCCACCTCCTTGGTATGAAACTGACACTTCTCCAGTTTCACCCACAGCCTGTTGGCTTGCAGCCTGCTCAACACTTCTCTGACGTCTCTCACATGTTGCTCCTCATTCTCCGAATACACCAACACATCATCTAGGAAGGCAACGCAATTCTTGTAGAGCAAAGGACCCAGTACGTGGTTCATAAAAGATTGAAAGCACGCTGAGCCTGCTTGTAATCCAAAAGGCATAACGAGATATTCAAATGCCCCCAAAGGGGTAAACATGGTGGTTTTCCATTCATCCCCTTTCCTTATACGTATCAGGTTGTACGCCCCCCTTAGATCCAGCTTTGTAAAAATCTTTCCCTTCCTCACCCTGGTCAAAATATCATCAATCCTGGGCATAGGGAAAGTCACTGGTTCAGTCACTGCATTTAACCTCCTAAAATCACATACAAGTCTCGGCTTGTCCGTGTGCTTTTTATCCACAAAAAACACTGGGCTACCCCCCGCTGCTTTGGACTCTCTGATGAAGCCCCTCTTCAGGTTCTTGTCAATAAATTCTCGCAACTCCTGCATTTCTCTGTCTGACATGGCATACAACTTGCCCACAGGAAGCTGTGCTCCAGGGAGTAGATTGATCTGGCAATCAAAGGGCCTATGAGGGGGTAGTTGATCAGCTTCCTTCTCGCTGAACACGTCGCTGAGATCTGCATACTGTGGTGGTACCTTCACCTTCTCCATTACTTCAGTCCCTGCTAGGGTGGCTTGGGCCCCTGCTGAACCCTTTTCCCCTTTGCAGTGTTCTAAGCAATGTGCTGAACCAAAGGAAACCACTCTTTGATGCCAGCCCACCAGCGGATCATGTAGCGCTAGCCAGCTCATTCCCAAAATAATGGGAGCGCCTCCCAAGGTGGCCACATTAAACGCTATCAGTTCTGTGTGCCTTGCCACCCTCATTATCATTGGGACGGTCTGCAAGCTGACTCCTCCTCCCAACAACTCCCTGCCATCGATCGTGGTCACCTGCAGGGGGTTGCTTAAAGGGATCGTCTGTATCTGGTGTTCAGCAGCAAACTCCTTGCTCATAAAATTGCAGGAGCTGCCTGAGTCCAACAGCGCCTTTATTTTTAGGGGGTGTCCATTTTG
Organism: Podarcis bocagei; assembly: GCF_964188305.1. NCBI lineage: Eukaryota > Metazoa > Chordata > Lepidosauria > Squamata > Lacertidae > Podarcis > Podarcis bocagei. The sequence goes on along the minus strand of NC_138131.1, from coordinate 95,763,732 downwards.
CAGCTCTAGCGACACATCAATAACTAGAGCAGGTTGAGGAGCTTCTGGCACGGGCACTTTCACTGCTCTTTGGCCTGGCTGCAGTGCCCCGACTGTGGCAACCAGGCGTTGGCTTTTACCTGCTCCGTTTCTCCCTGCTCTCCTCCCTCAACAGCTCCCACCATCCCTTGCCATTCCTTCCTCTGGGGGCAGACTCTGGCAAAGTGGCCTGGCTGTTGGCAGAGATAGCATTTCCGGGCGCCTTTTCCCTCCTTCTTAACCCCCTCACTGGGTTTTGAAAATGCGCGCGCGCGCGCTGTTCCGATTTCCATCGGCTCTGCCGGCGGGAAAGCTGGCTCAGGAATGTCTGGAATGCGGAACTCCTTCCAACGTTCCCCTCTCCCTTCCCGCCTCTCCAAGGCTCTTGCCTCCTGACGCGCTCCTATGGTCAGCGCAGATTTGGTCAGCTGATCCATAGACACCGCCCTGGGGCTCCGGGACAGCTCGTCTTTCACAGCCGAAGAAAGACCTTCTTCAAATAGCATCTGAATAGGTGCCGCCGATAAATCCCAACCCAGTCTGTGAATCAGCATGGTAAACTCAGTCCAGTACTCACGGACAGATCGGCTTCCCTGCTTGCAAGCCATTAGCTGTCTGCGCACCACCCCTTCCTCAATATCGCTGGAAAACATGATATCCATTGCTCTAAAGAACTTCATCGTGTCCTTTAGGACGTCATTGTGCGTTGCCATTAGGGGTCGAACCCAGTCCCGCGCCCCTTTCTCAAGATGCCCAATTACGAAAGCAACTCGCGATTCCTCATCAGGGAACTCATCGAACTGCACATTAATGGCATATTGCATCTCTGTCCTAAAGGCATGGTAATCCTTGGGGTCCCCCCCAAACTTCTGCACCAATCCTGGTACCTTTCTGGGGAACTGAGTGGCTCTCCCCTTCTTGTCTGCATCCTGAGCCCTTCTCTCCTCAAGCCTCGCCGTCTGCAGCGCAAGTTGGACTTCCAACGCTCGGTACCTTTCTTCCAAGCTTGGACCAGCGCCAACTCCTGCTCCTCCGGTTCCGGCTGGTTCGCTCATGATGCTTTCTCCTGCACAGGCAGCGTACAGAGACTGTCAGACTGCTGTAATGGGATGATTAGCTGCTTGTGCGTAAAATCGTGCTCCCTCAGAGTTTGTGCGACTCCACAAACCTCTGTGTGTGACAGAGCTCCACAAACATGTCTGCTCTTAGTCACTCGTAGAGTCTGACAGTGGCTGTCTGCGGAAGCGTTTCCAGCAAAGAAGCTCCTTAACGGAAACGCGTCTCCTGGACTCACGGCGTGACAGTTTCCGGCGAGGTGTGGGTCTCCCTATGGGAGACTCAGATACCTCCCCACTGTTCTCGCTGGAAGCGTCTCTGAGCCCTCCCTCCTGCTCGCATTCCCTCAGAGATCCACTCCTCCCCCTGCTGGTTCCTGCCTCAGCTGTTGAGTCTCTTTCTTCCTCCCTGAGACCCTCCACCGCCTGATGCTCCGATGGCAGTTCCCTGACAGTATGGTTTAATGTAAACATCAGATAACAATTAACACCTGAATTAAAACTATCTTAACACAATACAGTGTTAAACAAAAAGCCCTGTAAAATATATGAAAATGTATATACAGATGGGAAAGCATCAATGTTGAAGGATGAACTGAAGTTACAGAAACAAAGTAAGGTTCTAAATGCAAAACATACTTTACAACCCATATATGTCCATTTATTCTGAAGGAAAAAAACTACACAAACCCAGTACCAAAAATTACAAAACTTTTTTTTTTGTTTTCCTCCCTCTTGTCTTGCCTTCAGTTTCTCCAGCAGGCTTAACTGTAGATTTGGAATGTTCTTCTTTCACTGTTTTCTTTTTTTCTTTTTTTAATGGTGTCTTTTCAATGCTTTCTAGTTGTTAAAAAAAAAAGAAAGATGATTTGAGGCCAAACTTTTTGATATTCTCTCTTTAGTAGCAAGATTAGATAAAAATATATCATTCTAATTATCAAGATATCTTTCTTCTGTTCAGAGCAGTTCATTCCAGGCAGTTATTCACTCTTTCCAAACTGACTTGACATTATAACTAAGGGAAACCCTGTGGTAGATGTTTGGAGTCCTATCTCTCACATAAGGCCACAGTTAAGGAAATTGGCTGCAAGGTGCAGGATCCCTCAAACCCACCTCAGGATCACTGCTTCCAAAAAGTTCACATGGAGGAAATTTAATATTGTCCTATTGAAAGCTATTTCAGACCATAGCAGATAACTTTAAAAAATAGTAAGTAGTAAATTCTAAGCATTACTTATTTTAAAAATCTGTAAGCATGTTAGCCCCACAGTTCATCTCTAAACCAAATCAATGCTAGATACCTTTGAATCAAAGGAGACTTTTCTAAGTACAGCAAGATGATTCCTCAGATATATTGACATTCAAGCTGCCAAAGAAGGCATTTTATTTCAACTCATAAAAATTAAATGTTCTATATTGTGTAGTAACAAGCAGACTTTGCTTCAACCTATCAGTTATGGACATTTCAGTTTTGTTTGTAGCTGCTGATCACAAGACAGCAGTATTATCTAATTAGAAATATTTTAAAGGTATTCCCTTTAATGGGAAATGTGAAAGTATATGCTGCTGTTATTGTTGGCGTCCATCTGTCTCAAGAGACAATGAAGGGCACCTTCCAAGGGTGAAGTCAAATCGTTGCATTAGCAGCACTGAAGTGACCTCCTCAGGAAACAAGCTTAGACAAGTGTGGTCCTGCTTCACTGATGTGGTTCAAAGGAAAGCAGAGCAATAGATTTGGCATTATTGCTTAGGAAATATATCAGGTGTGGAGAACATTTAGCCTTCCAGATGCTGCTGAACTGAATTCTGCATCATCCCAGGCCATTGGCTTGCTGGGGCTGATAGGAGTTTAGAAAATTTCCCGCGCACCTGAAATACATGATAAATAGAAAATTTGCTTTCAACATGCTTTTTGAATTGCTGATTCAAAACAATCCACCTTGGTAATGTGGTTAGAAAGGGAAGCCAAACAGGCAGCTACTGCAGGAAGAAAATTATTCTGTCTCCTCAGTGGACAAATGGTTTATAGAACTATGAAGAATGACATCCTATGTCCTTTTAAAATGTGTTTTTTTTTTTGTGGGGGTGAGTTAGTTTTTATTTTGGTAATATATTTTGTGGTTTTATATTCTTATTTTGTTCTGTGAACTGCCCTGAGACCTCTGGGTATAGGGCAGTATATTAATTTTAATAATAATAATACTAATGATGGTGGATTCAAAGATTCCCGAAGGCTTGTGCACAAAAATTTCTGAAACCGCTCCTGACTGTGGGTTCTTCATCTCATCCCACTTCCAGGAGTAGCTTCTCATAAGAGGAATTCTGAAGTACTAAGATCTACATGCAAGTTTTGTGCATAGCCCTTTGGATCTCACCTAACATGGTTAATGTTTATTAAATATTAATGACTTTATATAAGTTACTCTGTAAACATATCTGCATTAGAGGTCTCCTGTTTATTTGCTTTCCCTAGGCTACAGTTCTTTCCCCCACCCATACAAAATAAACGACAGCATTCAGGACATTAGGGAACTCTTACTAATAATAGTAGTTATTTATAATAATAGTAATAATAGGTTTCATAAACAGGAAAAACCAATAAACTTTAAAGTCTATTTTTAAATAACAGCTAAGCAAGTTATGGGAAGAGGGAGAACACCAGTTTTTCCAGATATCCCACTTATGAATCCAGAAGTTCAATTCTCCGTAAGAAATATGTGAATCCGGTGGCCATCTCACTATATACTATAAACTGGAACCTTTCTGAAGATCAGTCACACTCCTACTATATACTTCAATAATGGGATGGTTTTTCGAGTTTTATCTCTAGGTGATTTGCAGCAAACTAACAACAAAGTTTTATTCCCACTTGTTTAGTGATAGCAACACCCTTCCTAGCCCTTTCCACCTAAGGCTGCTGAGATGAAGGTATATAACTAGAAGTGGACTTTGGGTTATGAAAGGCCTGTCTGCTCCCTTTAATTCTGGTACAGAAACCTAATTCCAAAGCTCTGGATGTGTTCAGAGGCATACTTTCCTTTAATTCATCTGTATGTCATTTACATCTGGTTCTCATTGTTAGACCTCAGAGTTTTAGTAAAGTCTGCTCACCCTGATTTACATTGCCAATGGCATCTTCAACAAAGAAATTTTGAAATGAAATTGATGGTATCTAAATTTCAGGTGTGCTACTGTAACTTTTCACCAAAGCTTTAAGGTTTTCCATTAATTTTGAATCGAAAGCTTAGAATCTTAAACATTAAGAACTCTGAAATAAGGAGGAAAAAACCATGGACATACCTGCTTTAGATTTTGATTTGTTCTTCAGAATCATCTGTCGATCTTTAGGAGCATCATCACCCCCTGCATTCAATCTACGGTTGGTTCTGAGAGAAGCAGAAATAGGTGCTACAAGTGCATCAACTCTTCTACCTCTTCTGCTTATTTTCTCATTGGCTATAGCTAGCTTTCCAACATCTACATTTTGTTTTTCCTGAAAATCTTCCTTTTCAGGAAGGTTGTGCTTTCTTCTGACAGACATGAAAGGTGTCACTATTTTAATTTTGTTTCTTCTGCCACATTTTTCAAGTTTCCCTTTTCCAGTTGCATCATTTTCACTGGCAGTTTCACCTTTGTCTGGAGGTGGTGATGTTAGAGTGATGCTTACTTTGAGAGAAGGGTGTACCCGTGATGGAGTTCTTTTTACTCTCTTCCCCTTTGATTGGTTTTGGAAAACTGAACTACTTTCCAAAGACATCTTCTTATCTTTTACAAAAGAGACCTTTCTGTTGTCACTTACTGGTTGGCCATTACTTTCTGTTGAGATTTCAGAAGGAACCGATTGCTTTCTTCTACCTCTTTTGGAAACATTATCTATTGTCACACCTTTTAAAACTTCTGGCATGTCTTCTTGATTCCCAGTATCAAGCAATATGGGCTTTTTACTTGCAGAAACTGAGCTTGCTGCAATTGCCTCATCTGCTTTTCTTCTTCTGCCTCTACGTGGCAGATTCTCACTTGCAACAGTTGCAATTTCCAAAGCCTCACTTGGCTGTTCCACAGCACCTTTGCTTTTGGTTGAGGATGGCAATGGTAAAATGTTATTTTTGAGGGGAGAAAGAGCTGTTACCTGGCATTCAGGAACAGCTCTTCTTCCCCTGCCCCTTTTTGGTTGATTCTCTTTTACAGTGACAAGCATATTTTGGTCTTCTGTATCACCTGCCTGTTTACTGTCACATTCAGTGAGTATTTCAGGAGAAATGGTTTGTTTGTTTCTACCTCTCCTGAGTGGGTTTCTTCTGCCCCTTTCCAGCTGATTATCTTTTATGGTGACAACCATGGCTTGGTCTTTTCTATCAGCTGTCTGTTTACTTTCACATTCTATGGATGTTTCCTGAGAAATGTCTTGCTTGGTTTTCCCTCTCTTGGGCAGCATTCTCTTTGCTACTTTTTGCTTCCTTGCTGGACAATACTTTGCAGGAGTCTGCAAACCTTCCAAAGGCACCTCCTCAGTTTCATTAGGTTTCTCTTCTTTTTGAACTTCATCTAAAGAACACTTTCCTGGGGCAGAACTAATGCTGTTTGCTGTTGGGCCCTCATATGTAAGTGGAATGTCTTCCAGAGGCAATGTCACTGAACATACAGGAGGAGCAGCTCTTCTCCCCCTGCCCCTTTTTGGCTGATTCTCTTTTACAGTGACAAGCATATTTTGGTCTTCTGTATCACCTGCCTGTTTACTGTCGCATTCAGTGAGTATTTCAGGAGAAATGGTTTGTTTGTTTCTACCTCTCCTGAGTGGGTTTCTTCTGCCCCTTTCCAGCTGATTATCTTTTATGGTGACAACCATGGCTTGGTCTTTTCTATCAGCTGTCTGTTTACTTTCACATTCTATGGATGTTTCCTGAGAAATGTCTTGCTTGGTTTTCCCTCTCTTGGGCAGCATTCTCTTTGCTACTTTTTGCTTCCTTGCTGGACAATACTTTGCAGGAGTCTGCAAACCTTCCAAAGGCACCTCCTCAGTTTCATTAGGTTTCTCTTCTTTTTGAACTTCATCTAAAGAACACTTTCCTGGGGCAGAACTAATGCTGTTTGCTGTTGGGCCCTCATATGTAAGTGGAATGTCTTCCAGAGGCAATGTCACTGAACATACAGGAGCAGCTCTTCTCCCCCTGCCCCTTTTTGGCTGATTCTCTTTTACAGTGACAGGCATATTTTGGTCTTCTGTATCAGCTGCTTGTTTACTGTCACATTCAGTGAGTGTTTCAGGAGAGATGGTTTGTTTGCTTCTACCTCTCCTCGGTGGGTTTCCTTTTGCTATCTTCTGTCTTTTTGGTGGACTGTGCTCTAAAAGAGGTTGCTCACTTTCCAAGGGCATCTTAGGCATTTCATCAAGATTCTCTTTAGTCTGAGTTTCTTGCAAAGAACATTTTCCTTGGGTAGAACTAAAGCTGTCCACTGTTGGACTCTCTTTTGTAAGAGCAACGTTTTCCAAAAGAGGTGATATCTGGCATTCAGGAACAGCTCTTCTTCCCCTGCCCCTTTTTGGTCGATTCTCTTTTACAGTGACAAGCATATTTTGGTCTTCTGTATCAACTGTCTGTTTACTGTCACATTCTGTAGTTGTTTCCTGGGAAATGGCTCGCTTGATTCTTCCTCTCCTGGGTGCTACTGTCTGCCTTCTTGGTGGACTATGCTCCTCAGGAGTTTGCACACTTTCCAATGGCACCTTTTGCGCTTCATCAGGATTCTCTTCATTTTGAATTTCCTGCATGCCTGGCTGTGACGCAATGGAAGTACTCTTTTGTTCTTCATAAGCACCATCCTTATCTCCAAGCATATGTTTTTCCCCAAGTGATACAGAATTATCACACAGAAGATGAACTTTCATCCCTTTCCTTCTCCTAACATTATTTTCTTTAACATCTGTTGCAGTCTTTTCCAAAACCTGTGTTTTAGGTGTTGTGTGTCTTAGACTTTCCTTTTTAGCCTCATTAACATCTGTGTTTGTTGTAAACAATTCTGCTTGTATTGAAGCAGCCTTTCCTCTTCTATTTCTTTTAAGTATGACATTTTCAGCGCTTTCCACTCCTGAAGTTTCAAATTTTTGGTTTTTTATTTTGTCTTGTATTTCTGCATTTTCTTCTAATTCTAAACTTGCCTTAGTTTGTTGAGCTGCCTTTCCCCCCTCACTTTCAACTGCAGATGTGTTGCTTTCAGATTCTTGCTTTAGATTTATTTCAGTGATGTTCTGGTCAAAGTTTTCATTAGCCTGCACACAATTGACTGATTCTGCTCTCTGGGTGCTGCTTGTATGCCTCTGTGTATTTTTTGCATCATGTTCTTTTACGGATCTGGATTCATCAGCTTCCCCTCTTCTAGTTCTTCTAGCTGAAGGCAATGGTCCAATGATTTCTATATCTACTGCCCCAGAATTTGCAACTGTTTTTTTCACAAAATCAATTTTGTGTCCGTTTTCAGAGTCCATTCCCTTTAGCTGATGGCTTTCTGAAACACACTTTATTTCAACAGGTTCTATCACTGCTTCTGATTTTAATTCACTAAATGTGTTACATGCAACATGTCCCAACTTGTCTTTTAATTCTGAAATATTTTTACTGTTGTCCTTTGGTTTTGGCAAAGGAGATATTCGTTTAGGTGATGATTCCAGTTTTGCTTCTTTATTTTCACAGTCATTTCTCATGGACTCTTAAAAAAGAAAAGCACATTCAATGTTATTTCTCAGGATATGGTGATTGTGAAGAGTAGTAAACACACTTATTAGCCAAGAAGTCCCAGAGGAATACTACATTGCTTCATAAATTTGCTTTTATATTTTGCCACGTGATATTTATATCTTGTGCTATTAATCATTCTTAACTTTAACAATACACCACTATTTGCAGATTATGCCACTTTACAGTGCTTTCCCAAACCTTCATATTCCAGAATCTCATAAATAAAATTATTCAAGTTTTGTTGTAATTATGAAGAATGCTTCAAGATGAATAAAATGCAACCAAGTTAAGCACTTCTTAGCCACACATAGCCTTAGAAATACTAAGTTACATTTAGAATGGGCTCACGATTTCACCTAAACATTACTTAGTGATGGGTTCTTGTAGTCCTATGCTGGAATTCAAATCCAATGTGTGCCGTTAGATGAGCCATGGCTTGTTTGTTCAAAAGAACCCTTTGCACAGAGCTCCCACACTTACAACCTAATGTGCATTATCTATACACTCAAGAATCAATGTGTAAAAATCATGCAAGTCAGCTTCATCCATTACCCTTTCAGATATTCTAAAAAAGGTGAAGGTAAAGGACCCCTGACAGTTAAGTCTAGTCGCAAACGACTCTGGGGTTGGGGCGCTCATTTTGCTTTACTGGCAGAGGGAGCTGACGTTTGTCCACAGACAGTTTTTCCGGGTAATGTAGCCAGCATGACTAAGTCGCTTCTGGCGAAACCAGAGCAGCGCACAGAAACGCCGTTTACCTTCCCGCCTGTTTATCTACTTGCACTTTGACGTGCTTCCGAACTGCTAGGTTGGCAGGAACTGGGATGGAGAAACGGGAGCTCACCCCGTCGCGGGGATTCGAACCGCCAACCTTTTGATCGGCAAGCCCAAGTCTTAGTGGTTTAGACCACAGCACCAGCTGTGTCCCATTCAGATATACTGCAAGCATCAAATTGGAACACCAGTAAAATAAGGATCCCATTTTCAATCAGTCGCTTTCCTATTGCCATTGTGTGCTTTAGGACATAAGGTGCACATAAAGCGGTACAATGACAACAGATTTCGATGCCCACACATTAAAAAAATTAATCTCTATAACTGGACCTAATTAATTCGTTCCGCAAGTCTCTTCGTCTTGCGGTTTTTTCGTCTTGCGATGCACGGTTTCCCATAGGAATGCATTGAAAATCAATTAATGCGTTCCTAGGGAAACCGCCTTCAGACCAGGTCCGGGGACAGTCTGTCCCCGGACCTCTTCTGAAGGCTGGGGGGGGGGTACAAGGGCTTTTCTTCCCACCCCCAGCATTTTAAAAAACCCTGGGACAGCGGAGGACTTCTCCGCTGTCTGGGGCGATCTTAAAATGCTGGCGGGCGGCATTTTAAAATCGCCCCGGACAGCGGAGGACTTCTCCGCTGTCCGGGGCGATTTAAAAGCCCCTGGGAAGGCAGGCAGGGGGGACAAAGACTTTCGCCCCCTGCCCGCCTTCAGAAGGTGTTCCCGCCCCCCGCCCCGCAACAGCGTTCCGAAGTGGGGCGGCTGGGGCAGGTGTCCCCGCCCCCCCTCCCCGCTTCGGAACAGCGTTCCGAAGTGGGGCGGCTGGGGCAGGTGTCCCCGCCCCCCTCCCCGCTTTGGAACAGCGTTCCGAAGTGGGGCGGCTGGGGCAGGTGTCCCCGCCCCCCCTCCCCGCTTCGGAACAGCGTTCCGAAGTGGGGCGGCTGGGGCAGGTGTTCCCGCCCCCCCCTTCGGAACAGCGTTTTAAAATGCTGGGGGTCGGGAGCGAAGCGCTGCCGACCCCCAGCATTTTAAAATCTTCCCGGGACACGGGGAGATTTTAAAATGCTGGGGCTCGGCAGCGCTTCGCTCCCGACCCCCAGCATTTTAAAACCTCCCCGGGACACGGGGAGATTTTAAAATGCTGGGGGTCGGCAGCAAACGCTTCGCTCCCAACCCCCAGCATTTTAAAATCTCCCCGGGACAGAGACTTCTCTGCTGTCCCTTGGAGATTTTAAAATGCTGGGGGTCGGCAGCGAACGCTTCGCTCCCGCCCGCCAGCATTTTAAGATCGCCCGGGGCAGGCGGGGGGAAGGCAGGCGGGGGGGAGCAAAGACTTTTGCCCCCCGCCGGCCTTCAGAAGAGGTCCTCTTCTGAAGGCCGGCTGTGGGCGAAAGTCTTTGCTCCCGACCGCCAGCATTTCCCTATGGGCTTTCGTCTTGCGATGCAAGCCCATAGGGAAATTCGTCTTGCGAAGCGCCTCCAAAACAGAAAACCCTTTCGTCTTGCGGGTTTTCCGTCTTGCGAGGCATTCGTCTTGCGGGGTACCACTGTAGTTTGTTTGCAATTGGGAGCAAGGGAAAACATAACTATTAAGAATTCATTCTCTTTGCTTGACTGCTCCCCAGAAGAACAGTCTTATATACAGTGCAATCCCAGACTACAACATCACACAAGATTTTCAAACATTAATGTTCATGGCAGTTTACAGCCACATGGTAGTTTATCACCCATTAGTCTGAACAAACTGTGATAGCTGTTGATGATGTATCAATTCCTCTTCCCGCTAATGATTTATTACATGCTACCTTTACAGATGGGGACACGGGTGGCGCTGTGGGTTAAACCACAGAGCCTAGGACTTGCCGATCAGAAGGTTGGTGGTTTGAATCCCCGTGACGGGGTGAGCTCCCATTGCTCGGTCCCTGCTCCTGCCAACCTAGCAGTTCAAAAGCACATCAAAGTGCAAGTAGATAAATAGGTACTGCTGTGGCGGGAAGGTAAATGGCGTTTCCATGCCAGAAGCGTCTTAGTCATGCTGGCTACATGACCCGGAAGCTGTACGCCGGTTCCCTCTGCCAATAAAGCGAGATGAGCGCTGCAACCCCAGAGTCGGTCACGACTGGACCTAATGGTCAGGGGCCCCTTTACCAAATGCAAGAGAAGGTACCCATGCTGAAAGATGGCAGCAGGAACACAAGAAGCCCTACCAATGTTGCTGGAGCACATGCCTTGGAAGCAGAGCATAAACCCTTTCAATAAGGACTCATTTTCTCCAGGGAAGCAGAAATGAACAGATACTAATGGTCAGGGGTCGCTTTACCTTTACCGATTAGTAGGCAAAGAAAGAAAGATGCCATGAAGACATTTTCAACTTTAAATTATACTAGTATTCTATAAATCTATATTGCATGGTTCAATAAACCCACATACATTCTTGCAATAGGGAAGCGAGCACCTATGCTTCCATGTAAAATCCTGATTTCCTTCCCAGTCTCCAAGAAGTAAGATTCTTTCACTCTGGCAAGCTGTGCTTCCGTAAAAAAACGCAGCAACTGTCAACAAAAATCAGGCAGGAACAGAGGAACTACACCTCTTTTCTTCTCTATATTGAAGTATAGAAAATTTAAAAATATAATGAAGAGGGAAGGTTCGGACCTGATCCCTGCATCAAGTCTTGATTGGGCCCAGTGCTAGCCAATGAAAGCTGCAAGACTGGCTTGGGATCCATCAGTTCTGGGCTATCTCAGCCCTACCCCTTGGAACACCCTATTTGTGGCTTTCTGCTGGGAGGGGGTTCTCTGACTGGCTCAGCATGAAGAGTAGGGCAGCGGGACACCTGTGCTCAATTCAAACCCCCAGTATTATATATTTTGAAACACTTGGGGAAAGGGCCTTATTAGGGCTCTGCATATATGCTGCTACACTACAAGCACTGAGTTCACTACAAGATCTCACTAGCTAGTTCGAATGATTTCTAACTAGAAATGGACCTTCAGTACCCAGCATACCCATTTTCCCCGTTGCTGAGAATAGCAAAACAGAATTAAGCAAATCTAATCTAAATTTAAAAACCCATCATTGTGGGGTGGGAGAGGGCGGAATTAAAAGACTAGTTCATAATTAAGACTAATATGAGTTTGAGAAATTACTAAATTCACATGCTTCCAGATTAAACAGGTAAATAGGGATTTTAGCAAAAGAGCAACTTTCATTCGGGGGCATTTAAAACCAGTATTAGTATGATGAAATGACTGCGTATTTTTGGACCATTATATGATGGTATCACTACTGTATTACACTTGGTTTAGATATTGACCTACCTTTAAAATAATATCACAGTGCCATCTGTTGGCAAAACTGAGAGTTGGTAAATTGGCATGGATAAAAATCTTACTATAGTCAAGAATGGGTAAGTTGCCAATGTTAAAAACCACTTAGTGCCTTATATTCATCACTTTCCTGTATGCATGTTCGCAATATAATTTTCTGGCAATTAGGGATTGATAAGACTGAGCAGCTTTTATTTCTTAAAGTTTTACTGTACACCTAATGCTGTACTACAGACAAACACACACTATAGGTTTTACATACAATTTAAAAAATGCTAGCTATTAAATCTGCCCAGATTTGCATATAAAAATAGTTAAATGCAAGCGGAAAGCTTATTTTGATCATGCGGTGACTGTTTCTGACTAACAGATGTGCTGTGTGAGGAAAAGCAACTAACTCCTAATCTGTTGTCACTTCCTCATGCCTGGGAGCAGAATGAACCAGAGCTAGAACTAGGGTAATCTGGATGTGCCCAAGGATACTCAATTGGGAGCTTTGATCTTAGCAAAGGCCCAAAAGGGCTTTGCAAGATTATTCTCTCAGACTGCTCCCCCTGCTCCTTGCAGGTTGTGCATTCCTACAGCTCTGAGCGTCTTGCTGGGTTCAATATCACCTAGGGTTAGTCCAGTCCTAACCTTACACTTTTAGAGGACTGGGAGCATATCAGAGTAGCATGCTGCAGTGAAACAAGAAGGCTATTGCCATCCTGCCCTGCTTGTGGGCTTCCCATAGTGATCCGGTTGGCTACTCCGGGAAACAGTATGTTGGCCCAGAAAGCCTTTGGGTTAGCTCCAGCAGGTCTTCTTAAAAAGTTAACAAAACAGCACCAATCTATTTTATCCTTCCATTCACAGTTCTGTGGATCAAAGCCATAAGAAAGTCTTATAGCAAGTGCCATCTTAGGATGTGAACTTCCTCATGTGATAGGATAAATATATCTTAAGATGGCACTAGCAGCCAATGGTTTTTTACGAAATATACTTGGAACTTTGTGACATACATGCACTTTCTCCATTACTACAGCTTTATCCTTGCAAAAACATAGATACGTTGAGATATATTGACTAGTTGAAGGGCACCAAGTAAGATTCATGGATGAGCAGAGATTTAAACATAGGTCTTTCTGGCCCGTCACTGACTTAAACAGAATGCTACTTTGTACAAACTAGGTTTGATTTTGTTAGAACAGCATGTGTTTGTTTCAGACAGTAAAACCAACCAAGTTCTTTATATGACCAATCCAACCATTTTCCATGGGATGCAAGTGAACTCCTTATAGGCTTGCAAAATATTTGGTACTGTACAAGAAAAAAAAATCATTTCACCAAAACACTAACAATTTACCTGTAAAACTTTCATTTAAGTCATCATGTTTCTTCAAAGGATAGTTGATCATCACTTTAGGGACTTGTACAGCAGCATTCACAATACTGGTATGAGCTTTTCCAATCACAATTGGAGCAGGGGAATTTGCATATCCTGTAGTAAAGTGACCCTGGACTTTTCTTATTGGCGTTTTTAGCATGGAAACATTGTTCTGAAAACAAAATATACAATTAAACCTTTGAGTCTGATCACTGAGGCTCAGAGTGCATGTAAGTCCTGGTGCTCGCAGCTCAATTACCATTTACTTCAAAGTTGGATACAATTCTGAATGTCAAGTCCAGCATGCACAATAAATCCAAGCAAAAAAAAGCAGACAGAGCTTTCATCCATTTTTCCTTCTTGAAACATTTTGCTGCTTGGCAGCAGCAGAAACTACAAACATAGAGCTCACATCTGGCCAGTCACATCTTGCCTCCCCAACAACATACTAAAAATTCTCAGTGCATTGTTGCACTGTTGCTTAGGGTGGCTTTTGCCAATTCTAAGTCATTTCCATCCTTTTACTTAAGTAGTACTGAGAAAAGACTGCAAGAATAGCATGGGAAATCCAATTTTGCATATCTTATTTGATAAAGTCCATTTATGTATGTATTTAATATAGAGGTGTTTGATAATAAGAGAATAATAGTACAGAATGGTATTCAAACTGCTTAACATCCTGTAAGGCTACAAGAGTATTACACCCATATTACAGATTAGATGCTTGACAGAGTATGGCTGATCCAATGATTTCGTGGCTGAACTAAAGTTTGAACTGAACCTTCCTGGTTCATTACATGCTGTTAACTAACTACATTACATTAAGCAGCATGAATTCTAAAGGACTTAATTGTAATTGTAGTAGTTTGAATATAGAAAACTCTCTTTATTCCTAAAGTAATCAAATAGTAATTCATAGTTTGAATTATTATAATACAAGAGGAAAGCTGTGTGAAAGGCACTTGAAAACTTTTCACTTGTGGCTACATTTCCTCTCCACATATGTATCTTCTGGCTCTTTCTCTCATTGCAAAAAGCTAATATTACGTTGGAAATGCTTTAGAAGTGTCTACCCATTTACTTTCAGGATACTGGGTACTTGGTAATTGTTTGACAACAAACAGTAAGATGTAGTCCTGTTTCTCAAGCGGAGATCTGCTTTGCATGTGCGCAGACAATGTTGGCTAGAAGCCATTGTTCTTACAGATCATTCAGCCTGTTTTACTTAACCTACAAGCTTTTAAGTAGCAAACACAGCTCTTAAAACATTATTTCTTTTTGCTTGTGGCCCAGTGTGTGGGCAAGCCACTTTGGTTTGTGGACAAAACATGGTCTTGCTCCATCTACCAGACATTGGCTGCCTTTCTACTTGCTCTCATCATGCACCTAGAATTCATCTCCATTCATTTTACCATATCCTCTCTCAAAAGAAAATATGATGCATACTCATTAACATTAGCAACATCAACTTATCCATAATTTTCCCAAGCCTAGTTTTAACCTACTTTACAAACTGCTGTGCTTTATATTACTCATATATACTCCAATGTGGTAATTCAGGCTGGTTTCATTATCCAAAAGGCATGCACACCAAGAGAACACATCTCCAAACTCAGAGTAGGGGGAAAGAATCTGATCTGCACATTTGCTCTGGAATTCCATGCAATTATTGGGGGGGGGGGGCAAGGTGGAGGACATTTGAAGCTGCCTTATACAAAGCAGAACTATTGGTCCATCCATCCCAGTGATGTCTATTCTGACTTGGTGGAATAGATCTCAAGTTGTCTAGAAGTGCCAGGGACTGAAACTGGTACTTCATGGATACAGACCATCTATCAAAAAGCTAAAGGCCCTTCCCATCCCTGGTTTCAAAGAATTCCAGACTCTGGCATTTAATGACTGGAAAATGGAATGCTTCAATATATTTACTAAATGCAGGGTATTAGTTTTGATCACTGCTAGAGAATTACCTTTGATGGTTTTGTTGAGTTCTTCTTGGCTGACCTCTTCTTGGCTGATCTTTTAAGACCACATTTTGCAGCACTGCTTACTTGAGATTTTGGAACACCCTGTTTCACTATATCTGCCCAAGACTTTGCAACTGGAATGATAATTGTTCAAGATTGCTAGTTATTTCTATGCTTAAAACACATTTTTAATAAAACCAACATTTTCTAGATTTGTAGATTCATTTGTTCTAATGCATTTTTAAGCCAGGGTTGTCAGCCTGATGCCCATGAAGGCTTTCATTAGTACCTCTGGACATGTGCCAATTCCAAGCTTTATTTTTTTAATTAAAAAACCCACAACTGTCTAGCCCTCCCACAAATAGGGGACAAAATGTGCATGTATCTTCTAAGCCAGTGTTTCTCAAACTTGGTCCCATCATCCCTGACCACTGGTCTTGCTAGCTAGGGATTATGGGAGTTGTGTGCCAACAACAGCTGGGGGCCCAAGTTTGAGCAATTTCTGTGAAATGAAATTGAGTGTGGTGTGACCACCTTGTATATTTGTCCTGGTACTGAGTAATGTCCCGTTACAGCATTGGTGTTATCTCCACAATCAGGATTAGTAGGACCTAAATGACTTCCCATGGTTAGCATAAGATTTGAGGGTGGCTCTCTCTCTAATTCTGTGTTAGACCATACTCCTTATTGTAGCCATTTGGTGTTAGGCCACACATCTCTCATAGTAGCTATTTTGTGATGGGCACCCTCACTCTATCAAAATTCAAACTGTGCCCACTGATCCAAAAAGGCTGGTAAACCCTGCAGTCTTTTAGAATACTATATGCTGTATCTGATTGTTTTGTGGAACATCAAAAGACACTAACAAAGCAATAATGACAAACCTATCAAGTTGGCTTTGGAAGCCCCACTTTGCCTTTTAGAGTGAATTACACCCATTACTCCACTTCTCCTACACAAAGAACTTCTTGGAGTAGCATTTTTGCTCCTCTTTGTTGAACGAGCAGCTTTGCATTCTTGAACAGTAGGTTCAGATGTCTTTACTTCAGTGAACTCTTCTTCATCTCCGTTCATCTGACTGGAAAGAGCATCCTGTTCTTCTGAAGGTGGGCTGGTAACATGAGAAACTGAAAAGCGACCTCTTCTTTGGGGTGCATCAAAAGAAAAAGTGGCTGGGGGCGAAGCAACCGGAGACCTGCGTGCTGGAGGCGAGGCAACCGGTGACCTGCGTGCTGGAGGTGAGGCAACTGGAGACCTGCGTGCTGCGGGCGAGGCAACCGGAGACCGGCGTGCTGCGGGCGAGGCAATTGAAGACCGGCGTGCTGCGGGAGAGGCAACCGAAGATTTGCGTGCTGTGGGCGAGGCAACCAAAGACTTGCGTGCTGCGGGTGAGGCAACCGGAGACCTGCGTGCTGTGGGCGAGGCAACTGGAGACCTGCGTGCTGAGGGTGAGGCAGCATTCTTAGATGAACTATTCTCATGCTGAACCCCTTCAGGGAAACTCTGTAGAGAAAGAAGAGGGATTTTTTAAAAAGTTAATACAAAGAACTTCTAATGAGATATCAAATGTGGCATAGCACATAAGCAGAACTTAAACTGAGGAGACCTGAATTTGGGAATCTAGTGTACCACTTAGGTTTACAACCGTATCATACTGCAGTGGTTGAATAGATAAAATGTTCTCTATGTTGTCCTGAGATCCTTAGAGGAAGTACAGGATAGCAATTTGAAGTATAAATATCCACTTACAGATTTCAGTAGTTGCCCAGGAACTAAGTAGTTGTAACTGGTACTTCATTCAAGTGCATCTCCTTACTATAACATCTGTACAAGCTGGTTTGTTAAGACAAATTATTTTGGACATCTACATTGGCAACCGTGCCCCTATTATCTACAGAAAAGCATGTGAAGTTAGAGCTACATACTTTGACACACAAACTGTTAAGTGCTCCTTTTCAATTAACCTTTCTTTCTTGGGTAAATAGGGATAAGAAACCTTTTGGTGTCCTGCAGGTAGCAGGACCCCCCTTTGGCACCCATGAAATACCTCAGTAAGTATCTCATCAAAAATCCACAATACATAAGAAATAGCTTGCTCTTCTTGCTCAGTTTGTTTGCACTTAGCCAGCTACACCTATGAACATGTCCACATGTCACTGGATGCCAGGATTAAAGTATAAAGAGCTTCTTCCTGGGAGAGAATGCAGTAGTGGTTGGTGCATGTGCTCATGTCTTCACTAATGGGGTGGCATGTCTGCATCATTCTATAATTATGTCTCTTTTTCCATACTTTTAGACTTAGCAGCCATTTTATAATAAAAAGCTAACCCGCGGCAGCCATTTTGTGATTAGCAAGAACAGCACTTTCTCCAAATTTAAGATGGGCTCACTGGTTCAAAGTTTGGCGACTTCTGGCCTAACTCATATCAGCTCCAGTGAGTAGAGCCAATGGTTAATGATGATGAGAGCTATAATCCACCAAAATCTGGAAGGCCAGACACATGAAGAGGCCTAGGAAGAAACCACACAGACACACATCATGTCCTAGCCCAGAGAAAAGGAACCTTTTTGGATCCACAGGCCAGTCTAGCAGGCCAAATTTTACAAGTGTGCGGGGCCATCCTCCTGCTGAAATCACAAATGATGTCAAGGGATTTGGTGCTCTGAAACCCCAAATTTAAGACTTCAAAGCACTAGCAGGCAGCAAGGCACTGTTAAAAGCGACGTGTTTTTCCACATCATTTCAATAGTTGTTTCTTTGTAAATCCAGTTGCTGAAATGAAAGGAGGGACATGACACCTGAACCAAGTAGGAACATCTTCGCTTTGCATCAGCCACTGGGTTCCTGCTTTGTGCACTGCTTCAAAGGCTCCCAACAACCAGCTGATTGTTGGGTGCTTCGGAAGGGACTTAAGCTGGTTTGGCCAACTGCCTCCCTCACTTGTGGGCCAATGGGGAAGCCTGTCAAGCCAAGATTGGCCTGCAAGCCAGAGGTTCCTCAAACCTGTCCTAGCCCTTCTCCTTAAATGAGAGCTTTCCTCCTCCTTTTTTAAAGGGCACTGTCAAGCCAAAATTAAGAACTTTTATTCAGTGAGAATGCACTGCATTCATTCAAGTAGACATCTTTTCTGCTCATTTCTTTTAAATAAGATAAAACACTTATCTTTGAGAGGCCTTCCTCAAACGAAGCACAGGACAGCACACAACATGATAAAATGAAATACAATCACTACAACTACTAAATAGAAAAACCACAATACAGAACAGTAACATCAAACTACTTGCTCCAACCCACGATGGAGTCATGTTGTCCCTTGCTGCAATTTTATTTATTTTTACTCATAATCCAACTTTTAATAAAAATGCCAGTTCTCAAGAGTTATTGTACAGCAGGTGAAAACAAGGGAGTGGGGCTAGACCCCACTCATCCCATGGTGGAAACAAGTCTTCCCTTGCTAGCATTTGTCAGGGAACAAGACCTCTGAAGCAAATGGTCAAGCAACTGGAACTTGCTCAACCCACGCTGGAAATAATATTTCCCTGCATTCAAGATCATAAACCTGTCTCAAGGACACTTCATTTACCCTGACAACTTCTGAATTAAAAATTTTTAGGCAGGGATCCAATACCTACTTACTTGTAAGCCCCATTGGAAGGAATGGATAATATCCAATTATATTGTGGCATTAGAACAAATTTACTCTCAAGGGGGCCTTCTTCCCTGCACCCCAGCTCTCATGTGTCCACCAATCCTGCTTCAAAGTCTTTGGACCCTCTGGAGATTTGGTGCGGGGGGGGGGCATACAGAGCAACAGGGGAAGGAGTTTTCTTACACAATGTTGGATTTCACCCAATGGGACTTATATCTAAGTATGCATGTACAGGATTGTTAGAAACACACACACACACACACGAAGAATGAGAAGCAGAAGACTTGATCTGGGTGCTTTTGAGGCATTTCAGTACAGAAAATTATTTACCTTGATTCGAGATTGTCTAAATTTCAAAACCGCTCGAGGCGAGTTTCCAAATGGCAAGCTCAGTCGTGCTGGAGTTGCACCTCTTTTAAGTGGTGAGTTTGGAGGTAAGCATTTATCAAACAGTTCAGGACTCAAGTGCCCACCAAAGGACACCCTCTTTCTCTTTCCAAGAGGCTGAATTAATATGTCAGGTTCTTCGTCCTTCCGCTTTTTAGGTGATTTCTTAACTTCTACAAAAGAGCAAAACATACCAAATTCAATATACCAAGTTACAAAGCTAATCAGAAGGTTGATTCATTTTAGGTAATTTATCTAAAAGAAAGACAGAAGAAAGTTATTCTGAATTCCAACATAAATATTTAGCTCCAATCACAAAGGGAGTAAAAGGTAAAAGTAAAGGACCCCTGGACAGTTAAGTCCAGTTGGCTTCAACTATGGAGTACGTCGCTCACCTCCGCTTTCATGCCGAGGGGGCCAGCATTTGTCTGCAGACAACTTTTCCAGGTCATGTGGCCAGCATGGCTAAACCACTTCTGGTGCAATGGTACACCATGACGGAAGCCAGAGAGCATGTAAATGCCATTTACCTTCCCACTGCAGTGGTACCTATTTAACTACTCGCACTTGTATGCTTTTGAACTGCTAGGTTGGCAGGAGCTGAGATAGAGCAATGGGAGCTCACCCCGTAGCACTGCTGACCTCATGATCAGCAAGAGGTTTGGTGGTTTCAGAATGTAAAGGTAGGCTATTGTTGATTTTTGTTTACTATGTTAAATAAGCAGGATTACTTGATAGCAGGGATAGACTAATTAATGAAATCTATTGGATTTGTCCAAAAACACGTAAAAATATAAGTTTTCAAATTGCCTTGATATTGAGGTATTTTGTACGTTTACCTGCAATGACGATGCTTTAGGTTATATGAAATACTTTTAAAGTGTGAAAGCTGACATGGAACTTGCTAATAAACAATAATAATAAACAAATATTATTATTGGAACCAAATGGAGAATGAGGTATCCTATTCAAACTTGTAGTTGGCTAAAATAAGGAACATCACAGAAACTGATATAATGACCAAGAAGATAGTTAAGTGATGAAAAAGATTTTTTTCTTCTGTGAATTGGTTACTACATACTGAGTGTCAGTATAATTTGAATATTATTTATTGTTAATTCATTGTTTTCTGGAGTGATAACTAAAATTTCATCTTTTATGTATTTGCACCAATTCAAGAGCACTGGAGATTTTTTTCTGTGCATACAAAAACCTGTCACAAAAGATTGCAGGTCTTTTGGACCCCCCTGATTAACTTTTAGTCTAGGGCATGGATAGGCAAACTAAGGCCCAGGGGACAGATCCGGCCCAATTGCCTTCTCAATCCAGCCCGTGGATGGTCTGGGAATCAGCATGTTTTTACATGAGTAGAATGTGTGCTTTTATTTAAAATACATCTCTGGGTTATTTGTGGGGAATAGGAATTCGTTCACCCCCCCCCCCATATAGTCCGGTCGCCCACAAGGTCTGAAGGACAGTGGACCAGCCCCCTGCTGAAAAAATTTGCTGCCCCCTGGTCTAGGGGGTTATTTCTGCTCCAGGTTTGTTTTGTCCTGACAGAAGACTTAACATACTCATAGTTAAAATCTGCAATACTGATTTCATATTTGTAATGTTCTATAGGGTTATACTGAAACTCCTTCTACTGCGCTCCAGTAGAAGATCCCTAACAGAAACTTAGGCATTTGTTTCTGTTTCTGTTTTGCTTTCTCTTTTCTTAACACTGTCAGGTCACATATTCCGAATAGTTTTTGTTAAACTCTTGGTGATACCAACAGAAGCCTATTTTTAAAACCATAGTCACTTTGAAACTCACCTACAGGTGGTACCTAACACCAAGGAAACTAGCGCTAATACACCCAGGAACCTCACCAAAATGCTGGAGAGGGTGCACCTCCACAGGCACATACTTCCACATGTGGTGGGAGTGTCCCAAAATCCAACTGTTCTGGACAACAGCCATACAAGAAATTTGTAAAATAACTAAGCAAGTAATAGACACCACCCCAGAATTGGCCCTACTAAACATCTTCCAAGACAACAATGCCCATTTACACCACAAAGAACTCATAACCCACCTGCTCTCAGCAGCCAGAAACACCATAACCAGACACTGGAGAGACCTGTCAGGAGTAAGCATGGACCAATGGTACCAAATAGTATGGGAAACAGCCCTACTAGAAAAATTAACTAATAAACTGAAACTGACACGGGGACAAACAGAAGAAGATGCCTTCACCCCGGTATGGCTCCCCTTTATCACACACACAGCCCAACAGGACAATGACAATAATCCACCAACAGCATACAAATCAATATGGCTAACCTGATCCAAAACACCCACCCACCTCACTCACACACGAAAACCAAGATCACCACAGCCAATCACAAGCAAACAATCACACCCTAGGCCAACCCCAACCTCTCTCACCACCAAAGGAACACAAGTGAACAACAAAAGCACGCTGACACCAAACTCTACATACATTAAACATAATAGAAACACCGCCACCCAATCCCACCCTTATCCATCTTCCCTCTCTCCACCCCCCTTTCTTTTTCTCTCCTTTTTTTATTTTTATTTTTATTTTTATTTTCTTCTCCCCCTAATGCCTCAACAAATGAAACGGATTTGTAAAAATGTTACATGGGGAAAAAATATATATGAGGCACTACACTTCTGTAAAACAAGAAAATCCTTAATAAAATATTTTAAAAACTCTTAAAAAAAAAAAAAAGTTACAGCTGTTCATGCCATCCAGCCTAGAAGGCTCCCTCCCTTCTGGCGCCGACCGAAGGGCAAGAGGCATGCTGATGGTTGGGGTGACCAGTGATTTCCCTACAGATATTCATAGAATCATAGAACTGTAAATGATCATGAAGAATCATCTAGTGCAACTCCCCCTGAAATGCAGGAATATGCAGCTGTCCCATCCAGAGATTAAACCTGCAACCTTGGCATTATCAGCACCACACTCTAACCAATTCATCCATATTAAGCATTAAATATCTGTTCTTTTTAAACATATGTCGTCCCTCCCCCCATCTTTTTTAAAAAAGGGAAGCTGGCTTATGCCAAGTCTGAAACTTCACCCATTCAGTAGCAGGGATGAGAGGCAGAATTTGGTTCAGGTCATATTTAAAGGCCTACAGAGGCAAGCATGAAGAAAGGCAGGACGATCATGGGTTCATCTCCAGATGTTTCACAAGAAAATACACGCTGCCCCCTGGTATCGACCCTGCTGCAGTCCGCTCCTCCCTTTCCCCCGATGGCATGTTGACGATAGAGGCTCCTTTGCCCAAGCCGGCCATTCAGTCTGCTGAAATCCAGATCCCTGTCACCTTTGAGGCGCATGCCCAAATCACTCCGTCAGGAACCAAGAAACCAGAAGAGGCTCCCAAGGTGTAATTGACGGGTGGGAGTTTACCACTCGGGTTTCGAAAACGGGCAAACCCTCCTGTATCCCTTTTTTTGTAAAGACAGAGACCTCTGCAACAGCGCCACAAATAAAGTTGTGTTTTTTTAAACCCCCCCCCAAAAAAACCAAAAAAAACCAAAACCATAGTCACTTTGAAGTAAATCATCCCCCCCCCCCCCAGTATGCCCTTAAAGAGGTCTCTTGGACCTAAATACAAGACTGATAGTCAGAAAATGAGTGTATGATGACACTTCAGTATCAAAATAGTAAGGATACTTTCTGTTAAAGTAAGATTTTAAAAACAGAACTAGTAAGAGATAAAAATTGAGAAAAATCTGTTGGGGTTATTTTTAGTGCACTGTACTTCTCTTAATCGTAGTAACCAAATTCCTTTGGTATTCATACAAGTTTTATAAATAGAATAACCAACAGACTTTGAATAAAACTACATAAAGAGAGCAAAATTACAAGTTCAAGAAAAAGTCATGACAAATTTCTGAAACAATCTCAAAATGATAGTCTTAGGCTTGTACTGCAAGTATTTACCTGACTTTCTTTTTATAATAAATGCGCTTGTCACATTCAGTTCTGAAGCAGTCTCACCCTCTGCTGGCACTGGTACATTATTTTCATGACCTGGTATATAGTGTTTATTATCAAAACTCTGGTTGTGGGCCTTCATTGTTGGTTCTTTTATTTTATCATCCTCCTCCTCCTCCTGGAGCCAGTTTCCCTCTTTTTCAGGTGGCTGGTTAGGTGTGCACATGCAACCTGTTCCAGAAGTATCTACAGGAACTTCTAATGACTCCTCTGAATTGATATGCATCTGCTCTGTAGAAAAACGCCCATTTAAAAAGTCTTCATTTTGCTTAATGCTCCTCCGGGGGCTTTTACTGTTACGACAGCGAAATGAATAGGCAATGATTCCAGAGTTTCTATCTTTTTGTGTGTTGTTCATACCAATCTCATTTGTTGCTTTCAGAGTATGCATTGGTTCTATGGCCAGCACTTCATTCTTGCCTTTTATTTTAAAAAACTTACGTGGACTAGAATAAGTTTGAAAACTCTCCTTATTAGACTTTGGTATGGACAAAATGCTTACAAATGATCTGCAAGTATCTGTTAAGTTAGCTTTGATTTCCACACCAGCTGTCTTTGTTGGCTCTTCTTCTGACTTTTCAGGGCGCCCTGCTCTATCTGCAGGTTCCAATGATACTATGGAACATGATTCATGGAAATACTTTGCACTTTGTCTACTTGCTGTTAAATCTGTATCATTACTTGCATTTTTAATTCCTTCAGTTCCATCTAGTTCATTCTCTTCTGCTTTCTTGAAATTTAACTGATTGGTGCCTTCACTTTCTTGCTTCCGTTCTGCAGCATAACCTTGAAGACCCAAAGATGATCTTTTGGATCTGTTCCTTTCAAGAGATCTTGGATTTGATATCACACTGTTTATTTCTTGACTTTTAATATAACGAGAATGTTCAAATTCATTCCAAATTACACCTTCAGTCTTCTTAGTTTGACCAGTTTCAGATATCCTGCATGGTATCTGAGATGCAGCTTCTTCCAAGGTATCATTACCATCTTTTCTGGCTAAGTGTTCTTCTTTTGACTGCAGAAATGTTTCATTGCTAACATCTTTCTCTGCTATTTTTGTATCAGGTTCGTGCTTCACTAATTCATAAAGTTCGCTCAACATACAGCTCAACATACAGCTCAGACATTCACAAATGCACTCATATGAAGCTACTTTGCAACCGATACTGAGAATAGCATGCCCATAGTGAATGGATTCTTAAAACTTATCCGTGTATGCAATAGACTCTCTCTCTCTCTCTCTCTCTCTCTCTCTCTCTCTCTCTCTCTCTCTGTGTGTGTGTGTGTACACTGACAAACATCAGCATAATCTGTAATATAAAATTAAGATTTATCTACTTGTGAACTCTAATCATAATCCAGAGCAAACAAAAAAAGTGGCTGTCTGAATATCAGTTCCCGCTTCTTCTCTTTTGCCATGCCTGGATCAGCTGACAATACAACCTGCAGTGGAACTGGCAGGAAATAGAACTGGAAGGGGTTTTCTCAGCCCACAAGGTGTATTCTCTAAAATATTTTGCTTCCTGTTACTGGAGAGATGGGTGGAGACAACCCATATCAAGGATCACATTCATCCCTACAGGAGAAACTAATTCACCAAATCTTGCTTCATCTGTTCCCTCCTACAGCAGAATCCCAGTAAATGCTTTGATTTCAACTACTACGTATCTGTTTATGTAGCTTTACATTTTCTTACCATTCAAGGCCTAACAGTGGTAAATAAGCTAAAATAACTACCAACCAGAAATCTGAGGACTTTTAGATTCTGAATTCCGACAGTGCAACAACTCCTCCTGTTCTTCCTGCAGAATATGAAGAACCTGTAAATTTGTACACAATGTATCAGATCAATGAATGTTTTATTTGTTTTAGAAGTTCACAAAATTGTGCCTATGGAAAGTATTACCGTATTTTGCGCCCCATAAGACGCTCCGGCCCATAAGACACACCTAGTTTTTTGGGGGGGAAATAAAGAAAAAAAATTTTATTTCCCCCCCCCAGGTGCGGGGCTGGAAGAACCAGGTCGGGGAACAGTGGGAAGGCACGCTCTGCCTCCCCGTTGTCCCCCGAGCTTGTGGGGCTGGCGATGGGGAGAAGTGCACCAGTCCCGGGAGGGCAGGCAGCTCTGCGCCGCCATCCCGAGCGGGGCAGGACTTAGCGCCCCGCTCGGGATGGCGGCGCAGACCTGCCTGCAGTCCCGGGACGGGAGGCAGCTCTGTGCCGCCATCCCGAGCGGGGCGGGACTTGGCGCCCCGCTCCGGATGCCGGTGCAGACCTGCCTGCAGTCCCGGGACGGCAGGCAGCTGTGTGCCGCCATCCCGAGCGGGGCGGGACTTGGCGCCCCGCTCCGGATGCCGGTGCAGACCTGCCTGCAGTCCCGGGACGGCAGGCAGCTGTGTGCCGCCATCCCGAGCGGGGCGGGACTTGGCGCCCCGCTCCGGATGCCGGTGCAGACCTGCCTGCAGTCCCGGGACGGCAGGCAGCTGTGTGCCGCCATCCCGAGCGGGGCGGGACTTGGCGCCCCGCTCCGGATGCCGGTGCAGACCTGCCTGCAGTTCCGGGACGGCAGGCAGCTGTGTGCCGCCATCCCGAGCGGGGCAGGACTTGGCGCCCCGCTCCGGGTGCCGGTGCAGACCTGCCTGCAGTGTGCCGCTCGGGATGGCGGCGCAGAGCTGCGCTGGTCCCAGGACTGCAGGCAGCTCTGCACGGCCACCGGGAGCGGGGCGGAGCTTCTCCCCCGGCTCCCGGTGGCCGGGCAGAGCTGTGCTGGTCCCAGGACCGCAGGCAGCTCTGCCCGGCCACCGGGAGCGGGGCGGAACTTAGCGCCCCGCTCCGGATGGCAGCGCAGAGCTGCGCTGGTCCCAGGACCGCAGGCAGCTCTGCACAGCCACCGGGAGCGGGGCGGAGCTTCGCCCCCGGCTCCCGGGCAGAGCTGAGCCGGTCTCCCGAGGGTTGCGCAGAGCTTCCTGAAGCCTGGAGAGCGAGAGGGGTCGGTGCACACCGACCCCCCTCGCTCTCCAGGCTTCAGCGAAAGCCTGCATTCGCCCCATAAGACGCAGGCACATTTCCCCTTCATTTTTGGAGGGGAAAAAGTGCGTCTTATGGGGCGAAAAATACGGTAATTGGTTTATTTTTGAAGTAAATATTTATATGGTATCGAATAATTTAACTGAGTAGATTTCACTAGAACCCACCACCTCTAGCCTAGTTCCATTTATTCTTAAGAAAAAGCTTCAGCTGTTTATTTATCTTCACCCCCTAAACTAGGAGTAACAGCTATCTTGAAAATAATCTATCATCTTTGAATACAGTTGTTCTTGCATAATCATTAAAAAAATATGATATGAAAATGTGCTGTTAAAAGAATGCTTCCAAAACATCTATTAAAAGCATACATTCTCAGTAATATATTACTTTGGAGAGAAGAGTGCTGACATTAAAACGTTTCTGTGAATACAGTTGCCATCCACACATAAAAAAGGGAGACCCTACATCTGCAGGTAAAAAACCCACTTAAGGAGATTGGGAATATGGAAACCTATAGCTACATATTTCATTCAGTCCAGCAAAATGCAAAGGTGCATTTCCTTGTATTCATGGAGTTACCTGTAATGTTTCATTCTCTTGAGACCTGGAACTCCTCTTCCGTGGAAGTAATGAAGGTGGATATTCAAACCTGTTTAAAGGTATTAGGTAGGCTTAATATTGATTTGTTTATCCCACTGATGAGCTAAATGCCCTGGCTGCATACCAGTTGTTGAAAACTCTTTGGGCTGGATAATGCAAAGAAAGCACCAGCCTTAACAGTCATAGAGCCAAACAAGAAGTGTAAGTAGCAACAAATTGAGTAGTCAGGGAGGTGAATAAAGGAGATGAGTTCTGGGATCAGGCTTGGCTATGAGACAGAGTCAGTTTTGGCTGCCTGAGACCTGACCTTTACAGAGAGCAGGACAAGGGGACTGTGACATTGCTCTTGCTTCTTGACTCTTGTGCAGCTTTCAATACCATTTCCCGTAGTATCCTCCTGAAATGACTCAGTGGAATGGACACTGGTATCACTGTGTTACTGGGCTTCCATTACTGCAGTCCTGAGAACAGCACCAGAAGAGTGCTTTATGAATCTCTGACAGTTATGTTATGGAGTACCCCTGGGTACAATTGTATCCCCCAGTGCTATTTAAAATCTATACAAAGCCACCAGAAGCCACATGGAGCCTGGACCTGTGCCCGGACACAGTGGTGGGACAGATGAGGGAAAGTAAGCTGAGGTTGAATCCTGCCAAGGTGGAGGCACTATAGGTGTCTGGATCCCATGTGCAATAAACTGATCAATTACGTGCCATGGATGGGGTCACACTTCAGCTGAATTAGCTGGTATGCAATTTGGGGGTGCTTTTGGATCCAGCTTTGTCAATGGAAGCCCAGGTAACCTCAGTAGTTCATGGATTAATGATTTCAAAGCTGGATTACTGCAATGCACTGTAAGTAAGTTTCACTTTTACTGACCCAGAAACTGCAGTTAATGCAGAATGCTGCAATACAGTTGCTGAAATGATTGGGATCCTATCAACATATAACACCTCTGCTCAGATATCTACACTGGCTGCCAGTTTGTTACCAGGCTAAGTTCATGGTGTCACTATTAGTATACAAACCCATAACAGTTTTGGACCACTTTACCTGTGGCATCACTTTACCCCATATACTCCCCATCAACCACTTCTATCGGCAGAACTGACACAGCACAACGTACATAACACTCATTCCGCAGTTACAAAACCACAATTTTTTGGTGTTGCAGCACCTATACTTTGTAACTCTCTACCTACTAATATCAGATAGGAGTATTGACTGTAATATTTTCAATGCCTGCTTAAAACATGTTTAGGCTAGCCTACGCAGACAAGTTGAATGATGCAATGCATTTTAATCTCCCTTTGTTTACTGATTTTAATTATCTTTTTAATGCTTTTAAATACCTGTTTTTAACTGTCTTGTACTGATAATTTTAACGTATTCTTTTTTATAACTGCTTAGAGGCTTTACTACAATCAAGCAGTATATAAAAGTTGTGAAATACAGGTGGTGACCATTTTGCATGCGTCCAATTGATGTGTGGCCTTCCATGCATGCCATTTTCTGACCCAGAAGGGGATGGAATGGGCTTACACACAATATGACTCAAAATGCAACCCCTGCACAAAGGAGTTGCCTGAACATAAAATAAACTCATTAAAAATTCCAGTGACTTGACCCAACCTAGGCAACGTGACAAGAGTAATTTTATTTAAGTAGATCCATAGCTGTGTATAGCATTGTTACCTACCTGAAAGAACGATCAATAATAGTGAATACATCTCCATGCTTTAAGTACGTAGGCTGCTGAAAAATATTTCCATTGAGTTCTGTTGGGTTTGCAGGACTTAAGTTAAACAAAGTTGCCTAAAAATAGATTTAAAAATATTCAGCTCAGTCAATTAAGAAAGGTCCAAGAGACACACAACAAATCAATACAAAAAAATAAAAATAAGAATGCATACCTCCTTATTTTCATTGACTTCGATTTTACAATGTTCTTTGGAAACCTGAGGCAGCTGAATTCTGATGTCACACTCTCTTTTCCTTTAAATATAATCATGCAGTTTTCAGATTAACATTTGTATATTACACAGAGATAAAGGGGTTTTTAATATAAAAAATGCCATAATGCTACTATTCAAATATTAGAAAAATTATAAAGACAAACTATGTAGTATTATGAAAACTGAACTTGTTTTAACTGGAAAAAAACACTAATGTTTACTGTTGGCATGCCATAAACCAGAGATGGCTAATCAATTCAGGGTCTAGAGCCACACTGGTCCAGGGTGAACCATGATATCTGCATGCCAAAGCAAGCATGCCCAAAGTGTAAATGTGTCCATGGCTAGAATTGCAGTTCGCAAGCTGCCTTCAAAAAGCTTTTATATTCTATCAATACTATTTAAAAGCCTTTTTTGATAATCTATTATTATTTATTAAATTCTGTAAAATATAAATATATACATAGGAAAGAATACATTTTATGGATCAGAACAGGGGACCTGTAGAACTGGTCGATGAAGAAATAGTATTTTTTTAATGGACAAATTGGAAGGTTGCAAAGGGAGGACACAAAAAACTTCCTGGGGAACTATATATGGCTCACAGGCTATAGGTTGGCTACCTCTGCCATAAACTTTCCCCTGCCTTCATTAAATATGCACTTGGCCACTGGTACCTATTCACGTAGATACTTGGAGAAAAGATACTCTAAACCAGAGCAACACCTGCATCCAATAAAACCCTCCAAAGATATGAAATGATAAACACAGATGTTGCCGATATCACTTGCTTATGTAAAACAGAAAGGTTGAATAACTATTGGAGTTAGTAAAGTTCAACCTTTCAGAGCAGGTTGTACAATTCAAAAATTTCTCTAAAGTTGAAAAAGAGCTCTCTCTATTGACTTTTATGTATGGTGAACTTGAAGCAGACAATCCCGAGACATTAATTCGAGAACAGCAAAGATGCTTATATCTCCAATAGCAAGTGAATGTTGCTCCTTTCATTTGACCCACTGAAAGCATGCTATTAACAATTTTTGCCCACAAAAATATTATAGCTTCACTTGAGAGTTTCAAAACTGTGAAGAAAAATTAAATTTAAACCCAAAAGTAAAGACAAATTCCTATCTACTAGCTCTCAAAAAGGTCAAATTTACACCAGTGTGCAAACCTAAAATGTGCACATTGATGCAGTGCTTAGGCATATTGACAATTTAATTGACATCTTAAGTTTTGCTGTTTTAAAGTGCAAGCAGGTACGCGCAAATCCCCAAAAGGGGCACAAAAAGGAGCAAATACGGCCCTAAAAGAGTGAAAACAGCAAAAATGGAGTCTAGCCTTTGCAAGTGCAGTCCCAGGAGCCTTTTACGCCTATGGAGAGTTGAGAGTTTAAGAAAGTAGATTTGGAGAGTGATTGTGGAGCTGGGTGGATTTCTGGCTTTTTTTCAAGCGTTTCTAGAAGTTTAACAGGTGGTTGCAGGCTTTTTCAATGGTGCCCCAATATATGTAATTTCACTTAAATATGTGGTGCCTTGGAACGTAACCTCCATGTAAATGGGAGTTTCCTGTAGCAAAGATTTTACTGTTTCCCTTTGTGAAAAGAACAGTTCAGACAATTAAATTCCAACATTCAAAATACCTTCCAATAAATAAGTCTTACCTTCCAAACAAACAAGAGTTTTTAGTCAGCGGAAAATGAGTTCCATCACTCCCATTCTTTTTAATGACAACAATTTTCCCAAAAAGTGGCATTTTCTCATCTGTAATTCCTACCTGTAAGGATTGAACATTGAGAACTCAATAAAACTTTACCTAATTAGAATATATGATGAGCACCTTTCTATTAAGACAATACACCAAGAGAATTACAATTTTCTTACACTTTTCTTAAACCCAGATTATCATGAAACTATGTAAAAGCCTCTTATCAGGTCTATAGCTACAACATATAATGCAAATTACATTATATAATACAGGAGACACATACAAGTGTACTATTTGTACACGTATACTGTTTTGCTGCTCATTAACACTAGCTGCTAAAAAAAATTCAAGTCATTTCTCAGTAACATGATCAAAGTCATAGACGTACAAGTAATTTGAACAAGACATCTTTAAAATTAATGAATGTATTATGGCATTAGCTTTCATGGAATACAGTGCACTTCATCAGATGCACAGAGTGAGATCCTCAACTGTCAAAATATTGCACACATGGGTGCTGTTGGGGTGGATGGGTATAATGTGGCCAGAAAGAATGCAGGGAAAATAGAGACAGTGAAAATTACATAAATAACAATGATAGTTCACAGAATCAGTTGTGAATAATAGATATCCTGGCATTTGTATGCCAATTAACTTGTATGTTTTGTTAACATTTCATTTAGTACTACAATATGTTTACATAGAGCTGCCCTTGAAGCTAGTTCAGAAGTTCCAATTGGTGCAAAAATGCTCCCACCTCACTATTCAGTATCAAAACTGGATACAATATTGTGACAGCACTCTTGAAACAGTTGTGCTGGTTACGTGTTTGCCCAATTTAAGGTGCTCACTTTAGTGTATTGTCCTGCATGGCCTGGATACTTAAAAGAGCACCTTTCCCCATTATATGCCAGCCTGTGCTTTGAGATCTGACAGAAAGGTCCTTCTTATAGTTCTATTTAAAACCAAGACGCAAACAACAAGACGGTAAGAAGAGCCTGCTGGATCAGGCCTTCAGGCCTATTGACAACCTAATCTAGCATCCTGTTATCACAGTGGCCACCCAGATGCCTGTGGGAAACCCACAAAATGGACTTGAGAACAACAGCACCATCCCATTCTGTGGTTTCCAACATCCTGCTTCTGGAAAGGACTCATGTTATGGCTTCTGTGTTATGGCTCCCCGATTACAGAATTGCCTTCCACTAGAAATACGTTGGTCCTCTTTGCTGGTGTCTTTATGTCATTTACTCTGCTTGGCATTTGGAGGTCAACTGCTCCTACTGTTGCTGAGTTATAAGAGGTGTTATATTGGTAGTTTAATGATGGATGTTCTACCGTTTTTTATTATGAATTGTATACAGTGCTCAAAATTAACCAGGCACTAGGCATTTCCACCATCTGGAAGTGCATGTCTGGGGATCCTTGGATCTAGACTGTTTTCATACAGTAACACTCCATCCTGTAGAATTCTATTGGTTATATTTTATCTACACAATTGGGAATGAATTTCTGGAAACAAAATGCTTCTCAGACTGCAGCCTGAGCAGGAGCAGTTACCATTAATAAAAAGAAGTTGGAATAAGCCAATACACATGTGGACTTTTCTTCTTCAAGTTCTCAAAGCTCCAGGTTGTCATTTGAACTATCCAGATGTTTAACTGATCACAGCCCATTGTTTGAAAAATAAAACTTTAGAGCTGTCTTGCCAAAAATATATATCCGAATTTCTAACACAAATTGTATACCATCTTAGCAACTTCATTTAAATTAATTAAAAAACATATTTGCCTTACTTCAGCCCACAAGTGAAAAAAGGAAACTCTTGATATATAGTTTCACATTGCAAGTCTGAATAAAGTATCCTTATTACAGGATGGCCAGTTTGTTATCATTTACAATGTCCTGGGAGACTGGAATTGCCCCCCAACAGTTTTTTAATATTGTAATTTCTGATGAGATTAAATTTATTCTTCTGCATAGCAACTGGCCTATTTGTAGTATGTATGCAATAATCCACTAACAATGCTCTTAATCATTCTACATATAAAGTTATTCTAGTCCTCTTAATCAATTCCAATAATTTGTCAGTGAAAGTCTGTCATGTACATGAGCAGTTTAACTTGAATCCATAGGACACTGAAACCACATGTCTCCTCCTCATGTGAATCACTAATTGATTTCCAGGTACTGTACTATACAGATATATAAATGCATCTATTTTACTGTCTACCCCATACAGTACTGTCAAAGCAATAACGTTTACAATCTGTATACCGTATTTTTCGCACTATAGGACGCACTTTTCCCCCTCCAAAAATGAAGGGGAAATGTGTGTGCGTCCTATGGTGCGAATGCAGGCTTTCGCTGAAGCCTGGAGAGCGAGAGGGGTCGGTGCGCACCGACCCCTCTCGCTCTCCAGGCTTCAGGAGAGCCCCACCGCCAGCCCCACAAGCTCGGGGGACAGAGGGAGAGGCGCAGCGCGCCCTTCCCGCTGTCCCCCGACTTGGTTAGAAGGCTGGCGGGGGGGAGCCTGCTCCTCCCCGTCGCCAGCCCCGCAAACTCGGGGGACAGCGGGAGAGGCGCAGCGCGCCCTTCCCGCTGTCCCCCGACTTGGTTAGAAGGCTGGCGGGGGGGGAGCCTGCTCCTCCCCGTCGCCAGCCCCGCAAACTCGGGGGACAGCGGGAGAGGCGCAGCGCGCCTTTGCCGCTGTCCCCCGACTTGTCTAGAAGGCTGGCGGGGGGAGAAGCCTGCTCCTCCCCGTCGCCAGCCCCGCAAACTCGGGAGACAGCGGCAGGGGCGCAGCGCGCCTTTGCCGCTGTCCCCCGACTTGTCTAGAAGGCTGGCGGGGGGAGAAGCCTGCTCCTCCCCGTCGCCAGCCCCGCAAACTCGGGGGACAGCGGGAGAGGCGCAGCGCGCCTTTGCCGCTGTCCCCCAACTTGGCTAGAAGGCTGGCGGGGGGAGAAGCCTGCTCCTCCCCGTCGCCAGCCCCGCAAACTCGGGAGACAGCGGCAGGGGCGCAGCGCGCCCTTCCCGCTGTCCCCCAACTTGGCTAGAAGGCTGGCGGGGGGGGAGCCTGGTTTTGCGGGAGGCGGGGGAATCCCCCCGCCTCCCAGGAAAGCCAGGAGAAGCCGTGCAGCCCTTTTAAAAGGCGCGCGGCTTCTGCCGGTTTTGCGGGAGGTGGGGGAATCCCCCCGCATCCCAGGAAAGCCAGGAGAAGCCGTGCAGCCCTTTTAAAAGGCGCGCGGCTTCTGCCGGTTTTGCGGGAGGTGGGGGAATCCCCCCGCCTCCCAGTAAAGCCAGGAAAGCGCTGTGCAGCCCCTCCGCCAAGGAGAGGCTGCACGGGGCTAAAGGGGAAGCCAAAACAGCGAGCGGGATCCATCCCGCTCGCTGCCTTGGCTTCCTCCATAGCTGCGCGCAACCCCTCTGCCAAGGAGAGGCTGCACGGGGCTATGGATTCTTTAGCCCCACGCAGCCTCTCCCGGGAGGGAGAGGCTGCACGGGGCTAGGGGAAGCCAAAACAGCAAGCGGGATCCATCCCGCTCGCTGCCTTGGCTTGATCCATAGCTGCACGCAACCCCTCGGGCAGGGAGAGGTTGTGTGCAGCCTGTACGCTGCTCTTTGGGGCTGCGGGGGGAAAAAAAGATTTTTTTTCTTGAATTCCCCCCCTAAAAACTGGGTGCGCCCTATGGTCCGGTGCGCCCTATGGTGCGAAAAATACGGTACATAATAGAGGAGCTGTACAAATCAGCAACTACACTTTCACACAAACAGTTGTACTTACAATGAGACAGCCTGCTTTTTGTGAAACAGCTTCATCTGCATACACAACTGGAATAATAGTCTGGCTTTGCAACTATTTTGTTCCATGTTTCCACCTCATGTGATTGGTTTACTAACAAGTACATTTCCTTCAGAAACATTTTCGTTTTTAAAAAACCCCAGAAACTTTAGGATGGTAACTGTAGATACATTAATGTGTGGTATGGATACCAACATAGTTACAATATTTTTATACAGTACCACAGCAAAGAGGCAGGTGGCACCTTTTTAAAAGTAGAAATACCGTGTTCTGTAGAAAGCTCATTTAATTTAAAATGGTCTCAACAGAATTACATGAAGCAAAAAAGTTTCAGAAGAATAAGCAACAAAGACATTGAAAAGTCAGGTGTGCTGGGATTGCCAACTCAGTTATGCAATTGTTCCCAAAAGATATAATCAAACAAGGTAAATCAGATGTAGCCAACGAAGTGCCCCCTCCCCAAACTGTTCTACAAATCCCATCATGCCAGACTATGCTGGCTGAGGCTGATGGGAGTTGTAGTCCGACTACGAATATTTATTCTGTGCAAAGCCACCCTGCAGCGTTTTGCTGGAACCCGATTTTCCATAAGAGAGATCCTCTGTGGATGCAGCGCGCTCCGGAAAGGCGAGAAAGGCGCGCTTTTCAAACATACCTCGCGACTAGTCTTGTGGAGATGCCCCGTTCCCCACAAAACAGTGGTCTAATGCGAGGGGAAACGACCTATTCGCAGCTCTCACCACCAAGTTAGCCAGGCCTGTGCTGTGAACAGTGCCGGATTTACGTATAAGCTAAACAAGCTATAGTTTAGGGTCCCACTCTTTTGGGGCCCCCCAAAAAATTTAAAGGGGAAATAACTGGATGTACATTTCCAAACTATAAGATAAAAAAAGGGTCTGCATAAAAGGCGGATCTATACGGATCCTCATGGATCCTCCACTTTTTAAAAAATAATTCCAACAAATGCAGTGTCAAATCACACCTAGAAGGCACGCCTACAAACTGGACTATAAAAAACGTGGATCCAACACTTTGCCACGCTGCAGTACCATAAAAACATGGATCCGTGGGACGGATCCTCATGAATTCATATGATTTTTATATTGAAACAAAATAAAAACACCATGCTTCTGTAGACCACATCTTAGTCTGTAGGAGGAACCAAAAAAATCACGCATCCACTGTTTCGTGGTGCCGCAATGGCGCAAAAACATGGTTAAAAAACACGGATCCTCATGAATCCTCATGATTTTTGCACTAGATCAGCCCAAACTCACTTTCAAATTACACATCATGTCCAGGGGCACAACATCCACCACAGAAATCACGGATCCATGGCTTCCTGGCCATACCGTGGCCCAAACGTGGTTTTCAAGAACAGATCCTCATGGATCCTCACACTTTTTGCATTGGACCAACCCAAACTCACTGTCAAATCACACATCATTCCCAGGGGCACAGCCTACACCACAAAAAACTCAGATCCACGCCTGCCTGACCACGCCCTGGCCCAAAAACGTGGTTCCGAAGCACGGATCCTCATGAATCCTTATGATTTTTGCACTAGATCAACCCAAAGTCACCATCAGATCAAACATCATGGCCATGGGCACAGCATCCACCACAAAAACCACGGATCCACGGCTTCCTGGCCACTCCATGGCCCAAAAACGTGGTTTTGAAGCACAGATCCTCATGGATCCTCACGCTTTTTGCATCGGGCCACCCCAAACACACCGTCAAATCACACATCATGTCCAGAGGCACAGCCTGCACCACAAAAATCACGGATCCAAGGCTTCCTGACCATACCGTGGCCCAAAAACGTGGTTTTGAAGCACGGATCCTCATGGGTCCTCATGCTTTTTGCATTGGGCCAACCCAAACTCACCGTCAAATCACACACCATGTCCAGGGGCAGCGCCTGCACCACAGAAAACTCGGATCCACGGCTTCCTTGCCACTCCAAGGCCCAAAAACGTGGTTCCGAAGCACGGATCCTCATGGATCCTCACGCTTTTTGCATTGGGCCACCCCAAACTCACCGTCAAATCACACATCATTCCCAGGGGCACAGCCTACACCACAAAAACTCGGATCCACGGCTTCCTGGCCACTCCATGGCCCAACAACGTGGTTCCGAAGCACGGATCCTCATGGATCCTCACTCTTTTTGCATTTGGCCAACCCAAACTCACTGTCAAATCACACATCATGTCCAGGGGCACAGCCTGCACCACAAAAAACTCGGATCCACGGCTTCCTGGCCAATCCAAGGCCCAAAAACGTGATTTTGAAGCACAGATCCTCATGGATCCTCACGCTTTTTGCATTGGGCCAACCCAAACTCACCGTCAAATCACACATCATTTCCAGGGGCACAGCCTGCACCACAAAAAACTCAGATCCACGGCTTCCTGGCCAATCCAAGGCCCAAAAACGTGGTTTTGAAGCACGGATCCTCATGGATCCTCACGCTTTTTGCATTGGGCCAACCCAAACTCACCGTCAAATCACACATCATTTCCAGGGGCACAGCCTGCACCACAAAAAACTCAGATCCACGGCTTCCTGGCCAATCCAAGGCCCAAAAACGTGGTTTTGAAGCACGGATCCTCATGGATCCTCACGCTTTTTGCATTGGGCCAACCCAAACTCACTGTCAAATCACACATCATTCCCAGGGGCACAGCCTGCACCACAGAAAACTCGGATCCACGGCTTCCTGGTCACCCCATGGCCCAAAAACGTGGTTTTGAAGCACGGATCCTCATGGATCCTCACGCTTTTTGCATTGGGCCAACCCAAACTCACTGTCAAATCACACATCATGTCCAGGGGCACAGCTTACACCACAAAAAACTCGGATCCACGGCTTCCTGGCCACTCCATGGCCCAAAAACGTGGTTTTGAAGCACGGATCCTCATGGATCCTGACTCCTTTTGCATTGGGCCACCCCAAACTCACCATCAAATCACACATCATGTCCAGGGGCACTGCCTGCACCACAAAAAACTCGGATCCACAGCTTCCTGGCAATGCCATGGCCCAAAAACTTGGTTTTCAAGCACGGATCCTCATGGATCCTCACACTTTTTGCATTGGGCCACCCCAAACTCACCGTCAAATCACACATCATTCCCAGGGGCACAGCCTGCACCACA
Source organism: Podarcis bocagei (assembly GCF_964188305.1). Classification (NCBI taxonomy): domain Eukaryota; kingdom Metazoa; phylum Chordata; class Lepidosauria; order Squamata; family Lacertidae; genus Podarcis; species Podarcis bocagei. The sequence goes on along the minus strand of NC_138131.1, from coordinate 95,726,173 downwards.
AAAAACTTGGATCCACTGCTTCCTGGCCACTCCATGGCCCAAAAATGTGGTTCCGAAGCACGGATCCTCATGGATCCTCACACTTTTTGCATTGGGCTACCCCAAACTCACTGTCAAATCACACATCATTCCCAGGGGCACAGCCTGCACCACAAAAAACTTGGATCCACGGCTTCCTGGCCACTCCATGGCCCAAAAACGTGGTTCCGAAGCACGGATCCTCGTGGATCCTCACGCTTTTTGCATTGGGCCAACCCAAACTCACTGTCAAATCACACATCATGTCCAGGGGCACAGCTTACACCACAAAAAACTCGGATCCACGGCTTCCTGGCCACTCCAAGGCCCCAAAATGTGGTTTTGAAGCACGGATCCTCATGGATCCTCACGCTTTTTGAATTGGGCCAACCCAAACTCACTGTCAAATCACACGTCATAGCCAGGAGCAGAGCCTGCACCATAAAAATTATGGATCCATGGCTTCCTGGCAGCGCCATGGCCCAAAAAGGTAGTTTTGAAGCACGGATCCTCAAGGATCCTCACTCTTTTCGCATTGGGGCTCCCCAAACTCACCATCAAATCACACATCATAGCCACGGGCACAACTCACAAATCATGAGTTGCACTACAAAAATCACAAAAATCCCCTTACCTGCACTGTTAATGTCACCACTGCAATATTATTATTAGTGCCGATAGGAGAATATATGACTACCGTATTTTTCGCTCTATAAGACAACTTTTTACCCTCCAAAAATTAAGGGGAAATGTGTGTGCGTCCTATGGAGTGAATGCAGGCTCCTTGGCTTCAGCGATAGCAACACGAAGCCTCCAAAGCACAGAGGGAGCGCTCCCTCCACGCTCCAGAGGCTACGCGTTGCTTTCGCTGAAGCCTGGAGAGCGAGAGGGGTCAGTGCGCACCGACCCCTCTCGCTCTCCAGGCTTCAGGGATAGCCGCCTGAAGCCTTTGGAGTACAGCGCAAGTTCCTGCTGATCTCCGAAGGCTTGCGGATAGCCGCCTGAAGCCTGGAGAACGAGAGGGGTCAGTGCACACCGATCCCTCTTGCTCTCCAGGCTTTGCTTCTCTGGAGAGGCACTGCACAATGTTTCCTCTCTGCGCAGTGCCCCTTCAGTGAAGCTGGAGGAGAAATGGAAGGGGCTCCGTTTCTCATCCCGCTTCGCTGAAGGGGCGCTGAGCGGAGAGGGGGAGAATTTTTTTCCCCTTGTTCTCCCCCTCCTATGGTTCGGTGCGTCCTATAGAGTGAAAAATACGGTATATATTGTACCAAGATATGGTTCATCTTCAAGAACAGATCAAATACATGCCAAAGTATTAAAGAGGAGAAAAAATATGAAACTGCTTACATACTGTCAACTAATATCCAGATTCAAGAAAGACTGTATGGCAAACATACAGTGAAAATCAGTGAAAAGATAGAATCTGAGTCCATCATAACAGAGTTCTACCTTCTGGGTAAAATTTATAAACTATTACTCAAATATGACACCAAGCCCGAACAAGCAAAACCTTATATGACAAAATGGATGCAAAAATTTTAAGAGCAGTTCACAGTAGAACAGTGAGAACAATTATGAATAAAGGAATAAAATTTACTGCAAATTAAGCCCTAAAACAAAATTGGTACAGTGGAACCTCGGGTTGCAGACATAACCCGTGACTGAGGCACGTCCGCAACCCACAGCATTCGCATCCTGAAGCGCCACGTCTGCACAGGCACTGGTGCAATTTGGCGCTTCTGCGCATATGAAAGACCCAGTTCTCTGAGTGCATGTTCTGGAAGTTGGGCAATAGGGGCAGTACAGGATTCCTTTTGGTGTACTGACCTCCCCGCTGCACCAAGGATTCCCTGCCCGAGCTGCTTCAGGTCATTGCGGATGTTCTCCTGGAGATACCTAGTTTGGTTGTCCTAGGGGATTTTAACATCCATGCCAACATGACCTTACAAGGGGCTGTTTGGGACTTCGTGGAAAGCATGGCCTCCATGGGGCTGTCCCTGAATAAGTTTGGCCCAACTCATAGTCACGGACATGCCTTAGACCTAGTGTTCACCAATAGTGACATGGGTGATATGAAGTCCAGTTGCACCAGGAAGTGATCTGACCATGGCACTTCTTTTGTTTCACTTTTACCTAGTGTCATCACTAGGTAAAAGTGAAACAAAAGAAGTGCCATGGTCAGATCACTTCCTGGTGCAACTGGACTTCTCCGTGACCCTTCTCCTCTGCAGGGAGGTGGGACCAATGTGGATGGTCCGCCCCCGCCACTTAATGAATCCAAATGGTTTCCAGAGAGTGGTAGGGCATGCTTTATCCCATGTTGATGGCCTTTCAGCTGATTCCCTGGTGGCCTGCCGGAATGTGGAGTTGACCAGGGCTATCGACTGTCTGGCTCCGAAGCGCCCTCTCCGACTGCATGGAGCCCTGACAGCCCCGTGGTTTTCTTTGGAGCTGCGGGTGAGGAAACAATCGCTGAGACGGCTCGAGTGCCAGTGGCAGAAAACTCATTCTGAATTGGACCGGACACAGGTTAGAGCTCAATGTCGAGCCTACCAAGTGGCGATAGCAATGGTGAAGAAGACTTTCTTCACCGTCTCTATAGCATCTACAGAAAATAGTAGCAGGAGACTCTTTCAGGTGGTTTGCAATTTAATGGAACCACCTTTACCACCGGGGCCTTGTAAAGACCCCAAGACCTCCTGCAACGATTTTTCAAATTTTTATGCAGATAAAGTTGCTCATATTCGGAAGGAGGTAGACACCACCGTGGGAGCAGGGTCAGGGCGAGAGAGTGCTAGAGCCCTGTCTGGTCAAGTTGCATGGAATCAATTTCAATCCGTTACCCCCGAGAATGTGGACAGGCTGCTTGGATGCGTGAAACCAACCACCTGTCTCCTTGATCCTTGCCCATCCTGGCTAATAAAAGCAAGCCGGGAAGGGCTGGGCAATGGGCTCTGCGGGGTGGTGAATGCTTCCCTCTGTGAGGGGGCATTCCCAGACCAGCTGAAAGAGGCGGTCATTAAACCGCTTCTTAAAAAAACATATTCAGACCCGGCCAGTATGGCCAACTATCGCCCAGCCTCAAATCTTCCATTCTTGGGCAAGGTGATTGAGCGGGTGGTTGCTGAACAACTCCAGGCACGCCTGGAGGATGCAGACCATTTGGATCCCTTCCAATTGGGATTCACGTCTCCTCAAGGGACTGAAACTGCCTTGGTCGCGACAATCGATCATAACATCCTTCTGGACCGTCTAGAGGAGCTGGGAGCTGAGGGCACTGTTATACAGTGGTTCTGCTCCTTCCTCCTGGGCTGTGTCCAGAAAGTTGTGGTGGGGGATGAGTGTTCAGACTTACTTGTGGGGTGCCTCGGGGTTCCGTCCTCCCCTCCATGCTTTTTAACATCTACAGGAAGCTGCTGGGAGAGATCATCAGGGAGTTTGGGCTTGGTGTCCATCAATATGTGGATGATACCCAACTCTACCTCTCTTTCAACTCAGAACCAGTGAAGGTGGTGAAGGTCCTGTGTGAGTGCTTGGAGGCGGTTGGAGGATGGATGGCAGCTAGTGGATTGAGGTTGAATCCTGACAATAATGAAGTTCTGTTCTTGGGGGACAGGGGGTGGGCTGGTGTGAAGGACTCCCTGGTCCAGAATGGGGTAACTGTGCCCCTGAAGGGCCAGGTGCACAGCCTGGGAGTCATTTTGGACTCACAGCTGTCCATGGACGCACAGGTCAATTCTGTATCCAGGGCAGCTGTCTACCAGCTCCATCTGGTACGCAGGCTGAGACCCTACCTGCCCGGAGACTGCCTCACTAGAGTGGTGCATGCTCTTGTTATCTTCCGCTTGGACTACTGCAATGTCCTCTACGTGGGGCTACCTTTGAAGGTGACCCAGAAACTACAACTAATCCAGAACGCAGCAGCTAGTCTGGTGACTGGGAGTGGTCACCAAGACCATATAACACATGTCCTGAAAGACTTACATTGGCTCCCAGTACATTTCTGAGCACAATTCAAAGTGTTGGTGCTGACCTTTAAAGCCCTAAACGGCCTCGGCCCAGTATACCTGAAGGAGCATCTCCACCCCCATCGTTCAGCCCGGACACTGAGGTCCAGCACCGAGGGCCTTCTGGCAGTTCCCTCACTGAAAGAAGCAAAGCTACAGGGAACCAGGCAGAGGACCTTCTTGGTGGTGGCGCCCGCCCTGTGGAACGCCCTCCCACCAGATGTCAAGGCAGCCACCAGACTTTTAGAAGACATCTGAAGGCAGCCCTGTTTAGGGACGTTTTTAATGTGTGACTTTTTAATGTATTTTTATTTCATTTTTTGGGAAGCCACCCAGAGTGGCTGGGGAAACCCAGCCAGATGGGCAGGGTACAAATATATTTGTAGTAGTAGTAGTAGTAGTAGTACTTTGTAGGATTTGATAATCTTTATAGGTCTTTTAAATTTCTAATCTATCTATCTATCTATCTATCTATCTATCTATCCCCTCCCCCGTTTCCCTTTCTGTACTTCCTTATCCTTATAAAATTGAATATATATATATTTTTAAAATTTACGGCTCCACAGTTCTCTGGGTCGCCCCATATTCATTACCCAACCACCTATGCTGCTCATGGCCAGATCACTTTGGGGCACTGCCATGCTGTAAAAAGATTCTCATGAAGCACAGATCCCCATGGATCCTTAGGGTTTTTTTATGTTTGGTCACCCTGAAATCACTATCAAATCACACCTGATGTATATGACCACAGAACGAACCACAAAAACCACAGAGCACAGCCAAGGAACAAACACTATATTAAATACTTTAATCCTCATGGATCGGCATGATTGTTAAATGGACTCCACCAAATTATATTGTAAGATCACACCAATGTCTATGGAATGACCGAAATACAAACGCTATCTGAAATGGTTCTGCATTAGCAAGAACATTGAAATAAAATGACATTCATATTCATAGCTTCCACTGTGAAGAACTGCACCTGGAAATTTTTGACACTGCTAAACCTCAAGAATGTCCAAGGCAGAGATTGTGATGATCTTACCTGTGAATGTAAATTATCAAACCAACTAGATGGAGACCACCAAAGTAACCATGAAAAACAATCACCTGTCTTGCGTCAATTCAGCTACAAATGGTTTTGGGACAAAAGTTGGTTGCTTTGCAGGGGTAGTAATTATAAATGGAGGTTTAACTGCAAGTTTTTTTGAGAACAGATTTTGTCAGTGCAAACTTTGAAATAGGGGGTTTCCAACGTGGTGCCCATGGGAATCATGTTGCCTGCTGACAGCTTTCCTGGAGTCCACCACGTGTTTTTAGAAAAAGAACAGGATTAGTGGTGAATTGTGCCCAGCATGACTTCAGATTGTTCATAGTACATTTGATTGACTACAGGGGCATATGAAGGGGCAGCGGGGTGATGGTGCCCCAGGGTGCCATGCTGGGGGGAGAGTGACAGTAAGGTCGCTGTACTGGCTGCCGCTCTTGCGGCAACTGTACAGGCAGCCCCTCTCGCAGCGACCGTATGGGCCATACGGGCAGCTGCTCTCACGGTGACTGTACAGGCTGCTGCTCGCGTAGCGTCCGTACAGGCAGCTCCTCTCACGGCGGCCGTACAGGCTGTATGGGCAGCCGCTCTCCTGGCGACCATACGGGCAGCCATGCATGCACAGTCCGTACAGGACATCATCCAGGACTTGTTACCATATTATAGCTGCCACAAAATCTATCGGCATGCCACCAGAACCAGGGAAGCCTTGCCAGTTGCAGCTCACACAGTTGAAGTGAAATAAAAGACAGAAGAGTAGATCGGGAAGAAAGTTCCCCAGACTGCAGGAAAAGATAACAGTAGCTCCAGCATCTGATTCAGTGCAGGCTGCTGAGGGGGTTGACTCCTTAAGATCACCAACTGACTATGAGACACCTGGAAAGCACTCAGCCTCAGATGACCTCCACGCCAAAAGGTGGGAAAGAGGATTTGACAGTGACCAATATTGATTATTTTGATAGCAGCCCCATATTCTCAACACAAAGTGAGAAGTGTTTGGACAAATCACTGATTTGTACATCAGTTCCCCCATGGCACAACTGTACCTTCCCCACACTCAGTCTACAAACCATGGGACTTGGGTTCAGTTGGCAACATCTGTGTGTATGACTATGACATAAACACACTGAAAGGATCAAACTGGATAAATGATCGCATAATAGATGCCTTTCTTGCCTCCAGGGTGATCATGGCCAAAGAGCTAGGTCACAATGGAACAATTTTCCCACTTACCGTACTTGCCACTTCATGCAGATATGTCAAAGATTGCCAGTGCAAGCTCTGAAGAACTGTTTGAGATTTGGAGTGCTAAAGAAAGATGTTTTGATTATTCCAGTAAATGACAGAGAAGTCCACTGGAAACTGATAGTAATCATTTTTAAAAGGAAGACCATGCTCTATCTAGATTCCAAACATGGATTGAACCACTCTGTGATTGATGCAATAACATCCTTCTTAGCATGTCTGTATGAGATGGATTCAAAATATCCCTATAGTTTTGCAGCTGATCATTTTTTGCACCAACTGATATACCCAGGCAAGGTACCGTAATTCCAGTGACTACGGTCCTTTCACATGTACCATTGCCCATCTGATTGCTTCTGCTGCCCAATTACAGTTCATACAAAAGGATATGGCTGCCATTAGACCCTGGATTGCAAAAGAAATAATACAGTACTGTGGGAAAACCTATTTTGAAGGACAAGACAAATATTTTCAAGTGGAAATTGATGCTGTTCCTCCCAAGAAGAGACAAATCTTGAACGAGAGTTACATTACTGTGTCTCGATCATGCCCAGAGGGATGGAAGGATACACTAGCCTATTGCTCAGATATCCTTGTTTGAAGGCTGCTGGTCACTATGTTTCTTGAAGGAAGGGTGCAGGAGGCCCAGTGGTGACCTAACTATGGCTTACTGTGAAGGAAACTGCAAGGACTGGTACCACTGCTTTCGCATAGGCATTGATTCAAAAGATCTTCCAGAGGTTTTTGTGTGTCCAGACTGTCAATCCACTGTGGCCAAATAGATTTTGAAACTGCGAACTGTCATATTCCACAGGTTGGTATAATACAGCAAAATCCAAACATATAGTTTTCATCATCATGGCAGGGATGGTCCTTTTCCATAGAATTCTTATTTATGGAGTTAGTTTTTATATCCTGCTTTTCTCTACTTGAAGGAGTCTCAAAGTGGCTAAAAATCTCCTTTCCCTTCCACCCCCACAACAGACACCTTGTGAGGTAGGTGGGGCTGAGAGAGTTCAGAGAGAAGTGTGACTGGCCCAAGGTCACCCAGCAGCTGCATGTGGAGGAGCGGGGAAGCGAACCCAGCTCACCAGATTAGAGTCCACCGCTCTTAACTACTACACCACAGAAACGTATCTCTTAAAACTCTGGAGCAAGCTGTTCAGTTCAGCCTCATAGTGATACTGATTTGTGGAGGGAAGGTTGGTGATGAGCAAGATCTGTTCCCATTTCCCAACACAGAGACCATAGAGCAGTTTCTTTTGGGGGCTGAACCTGCAGAGTGTTTCTGTTCAGAATTTCCGTGGCAGAAATTGGCTAAGTGCCTTTATAAACATTCAGCTTCTCAAATCGAACCCCATCATGAAACTTTCAGGTGTAGCTGTTGGAGGTGGAGGGCAGAGAAGGTGCTAGTCCTTACCTCCCTCCTCCCAGCCTATCATTGCCCAATGGGCTGAATTTCAGGGCTTTTGCATGTAAAGGGCAAGCTTGTTCTTTACTTGTTTAGACTCTTTAAACTTGGAAACAGATATTTGGCTCCATGACCAAAATGACCAAAAGGGTCAGCTTCTAGAGGACTGGAAAGATCATAATTGTACTTCCCCTACCCTCAGCCCTAACTCCGTTGAGTATTTTTTGTTATGAGACTGAGTGTTTGGGGCTGATGCTGTAGCATTCTTGTCTGGGAGCTTGATGAAAAAACAGAAAAGTGACCCTCACCTAACTCTCCAATGCCCTTCAACAAGAATGCTGTAGGAAATATTGCTAAGCCCAAAGGGAGGCAAGAATTTGCTTCAGCTCACCTTGTTAATGGCAGAGCAAAAGCTATGCGTGTGTCATTCTCAATCAGTCTACTTTCAGGACTGATTTTAGAACCCTCTTATATCAGGCCACATGGTCACTGGAGGTGGCCCCATCATGCAAACATGACTATCCACACAGGGACCATCTATTTTTGTTTTTTCCCCTGATACTGGATTTTAAGTCACAGTTACATCTTTTAAAACAGCTGTCAGTATATCACACTGTATTCCACTTGCCTTCCAAAGGAACACGTGGCTCTCCCCACATAGCGGGTTAGGTTGAAACTGCTGATCCAAAGTAATCAGTAATTTTTACGGTAATTACAATCCTGCTTTCCCTTGTACCAGCTTACCTTGACTTCAGTAAGGCCTTTGAAAAGGTCCCCCATGATATTATTGCAAAACAACTAGTAAAATGTGGGCTAGACAAAGCTACTGTTAGGTGGATTTGTAATTGGTTGATGGGCTGAACCCAAAGAGTGCTCATCAGTGGCTCACCTTCATCCTGGAAAAAAATGACTACTGGGGTTCCACAAGGTTCTGTCCTGGGCCTGGTGCTATTCACTATTTTTATAAATGATTTGGATGATGGAATAGAGGGTGTGCTAATCAAATTTGCAAATGACTGCAAACTGGGAAGGGGTTGCTAATACACCAGAGGACATGGTCAGAATTCAAAATGACCTGAATAGCCTAGAGAGCTGGGCCAAAACCAACAATATGGAGTTCAATAGGGAGAAATGTAAGGTACTGCACCTGGATAGAAAAAATGAAATGCACAGGTGGGGGACACTTGGCTTGACAACAGTACCTGTGAAAGGGATCTGGGAGTCTTAGTCGACCACAAGCTGAATATGAGTCAACAGTGTGATGTGGCAGCTAAGAATGCCAATACAATTCTGGGCTGCATCAATAGGAGTATAGTGTCTAGATCAAGTGAAGGAATGCTACCACACTATTCTGGTTGGTTGGTCAGACCACACCTGAAATACTGTGTCCAGTTGAAGAAGGATATTGTCAAGTTGGAGCATGTCCAGAGGAGGGTGACCAAAATGTAAAAGGTCTGGAATTCAAGCCCTATGAGGAGAGACTTGGGGAGCTGGATTTGTTTAATCTAGAGAAGAGAAGATTAAGGAGTGACATGATATCCATGTTTAAATATTTGAAGGGATGTCATGTTGAAGAGGGAGCAAGCTTGTTTTCTGCTGTTCTAGAGACTAGGATGCAGAATAATGGATTCAAACTATGGGAAAAGAGATTCCACCTGGGCGTGGTAATCCAGTCAGGGAAAAAGGGAGGCATACTATGTTTAGGGCACCGTTTCCAGCCCCTTCCCCTTTTCGGGGTGAGCATAGTGGATCCTAAAAAGGGCTGCTCAGTCATGGATACAGCTGCTGAGCTGCTCAATGGCCTCATTCCTTGAGTCAGAACGGCTGACCGCCCATGTGTCGGTTCATGACTAGGGGCTTCACATTCCTGCCCCCGTAGCCATTTAGTGATGGCCATGGGGGGAGGGTTTGGGGAGGTTGGGTTTGGTTTTTGGAAGACGCCTGTGCGTGAATTTGTTTTATGTGTGTAGATTAGTGCACGCTGACCAACGCACAGTCTTCGCAGTAGGGCTCTGTTCTGATGGCATGAGTAGTCATGACAAACTGGTGGATCCTATCTGCTGCAGCCTTCATCCGCCTTCAGAGCCGTTGTAACACACTGCTTGTTATCACCCGCCTGTTCTGCCGTTGAGGACTTCTTGGATCATTCTTTGTCTAACTCCTTCCCTGTTATGTACTAAGCTTGGATCCTAGAACAATAGGCAAGTAGGTTCCTAGAATGCAAGAACTGATTGGCTTGCAGGAAAAGACCAATCAGGCTCCAGGAGGGAAGCAGAATCAGCTAGTCAGACGGGACTCATTGTGTAAATAATGTATATAAAAGCCTGAGGTTTTGGGGGAAATTCAATCACTGTTTTACAAGCTGCAATAAAGAGCATGAAATCACTACAGGACTCTGAGCATATTTAATTTTCTTTGACCTTACCACCTTGGGTGACCCTGCTGGGAGTACGAGATTCCCAATGGCTTCACTCACAAGGGTCATAGGAATGTGCAAGCCCACTCACCATGACAAGTGAGAGAACTGAGATAGATTGCACTGAGCCCTGGTTCTCATTAGACAAAGCGTTCCACCAAAAAGGCTCTGGCTCTGGTTGAGGACAGCTGGATATGTTTTGGGCCAGGGACCACCAGTAGGTTGCTGTTAGATGAGCGTCACACTCATGGGGGGTGTATTGGAAGATAATTCCCACAGATAAGAAAGGTCACAGACTGTTTAGGGCTTTAAAGATTAGCACCAAAACATTGAACCTGATTCGATACTCCACCTGGAGCCAATCCAGCTGATGAACAACCAACTGAATGTGGGCTCTCCACAAAGTCCAAGTAAGAACTCATGCATCTGCATTTTAGACCATTTGGAGTTTCTGGAGCAGTCTCAAGGGTAGCCCTGCATATCTATCTCTCTCACTCTCTCTCTCTCTCTATCACATTTATACCCTGCACTCCCCGGCTCAGGTGTACAGCAAGTTAAAGTAGTCTAGTCTGCAGGTGACTACTGCATGGATCACCATGGCTACGTTGGAAAGGGACAGGTACGGTACCGATCTCCTAACCTGATATAGATTCAAAAATTCCAGTTTGGCTACATTTGTGACCAATGCCTCCATAGAGACAGAAGCATCCAGGATCACACCAGGACTCCTGATGGCAGCTACAGGTGACTATTGCGCCCCATGAAGACCTGGGAGCTGGCAAAACAAACTGAAATCATTCTGGCCCAGCCATTGGACGCCCATCCTTAAAGGATAGAGATTCAGCCGACTCCGTTTCCTCCATCCCAGCACACCCACCTAAAAATTGGCCAATATATCCAGGGTAGCATCTGGCCAGGGCCATGAAGCAGTAGAACCATGATGTTTGTGTTCAGATCTGTGGTTATGTACAAGATATGTGAATAAAGGGTGAGTTTGGGGTTCCCCAATGCAAAAAGGGTGATGATCCATGAGGATCTGTGCTTCAAAACCATGTTTTTGAGCCATGGAGTGGCCAGGAAGCCATGGATCCGTGATTTTTGTGGTGCAGGATGTGCCCCTGGCCATGATGTGTGATTTGATGGTGAGTTTGGGCTGATCTAGTGCAAAAAGCGTGAGGATCCATGAGGATCCGTGCTTCAAAACCACCTTTTTTGGTCCACAATATGGCCAGGAAGCCGTGGATCTGAGTTTTTTGTTGTGCAGGCTGTGCCCCTAGACATGATGTGTGATTTGACAGTGAGTTTGGGTTGGCCCAAAGCAAAAAGTGTGATGATCCATGAGGATCCGTGCTTCAAAACCACGTTTTTGGGCCACGGTATGGCCAGGAAGCCGTGGATCCGTGAATTTTGTGGTGGATGTTGTGCCCCTGGACATGATGTTTGATCTGATGGTGACTTTGGGCTGATCTAGTGCAAAAATAATGATGATCCATGTGGATCCGTGCTTCGAAACCATGTTTTTGGTCCATGGTGTTGCCAGATAACTGGGAATCCGTGATTTTTGTTGTGTAGGCTGTGCCCCTGACTATGATATGTGATTTGGCGGTGAGTTTGGGTTGGCCCAATGAAAAAAGCGTTAGGATCCATGAGGATCCGTGCTTCAAAACCACGTTTTTGGGCCACGGTATGGTCAGGAACCCCTTCATGGATCACTGCCTTGCCGTGGCGAAGGGGCTTGAAGAACTCAGAGAAGCTATGAACTACGCCGAGCAGGGCACCCAAGATGAACAGGTCATAGTGGAGAGTTTTGACCAAACGTGATCCACCTGGAGTAGGAACCGGCAAGCCACTCCAGTATCCCTGCCAAGAAAACTCCATGGACAAAGACAACAGGCATATAAAAGTTATGACGCTGGAAGATGAGCCCCTCAGGTCGGAAGGCGTCCAACATGCTACTGGGGAAGAGCGGAGGACAAGTACAAATAGATCCAGAGCTGATGAAGCGGCTGGGCCAAAGCCGAAAGGACGCTCAGTTGCGGATATGCATGGAAGCGAAAGGAAAGTCCAATGCTGTAAAGAAAAATATTGCATAGGAACCTGGAATGTAAGAACCATGAACCTGGGTAAGTTGGATGTGGTCAAAAATGAGATGGGGAGAATAAATATTGACATCCTGGGCATCAGTGAGCTAAAATGGACGGGAATGGGCGAATTCAGTTCGGATGACTATCATATCTACTACTGTGGGCAAGAAACCCGTAAGAGAAATGGAGTGGCCCTCATAGTCAACAAAAGAGTGGCGAAAGCTGTACTGGGATGCAGTCTCAAAAATGATAGAATGATCTCGATACGAATCCAAGGCAGACCTTTTAACATCACAGTAATCCAAGTTTATGCACCAACTACTGGTGCTGAAGAAACTGAAATTGACCAATTCTATGAAGACTTACAAGACCTTATAGAAGTGACACCAAAGAAGGATGTTCTGCTCATTATAGGGGATTGGAATGCTAAAGTAGGGAATCAAGAGATAAAAGGAACAACAGGCAAGTTTGGCCTTGGAGATCAAAACGAAGCAGGGCAAAGGCTAATAGAGTTCTGCCAAGAGAATAAGCTGGTCATCACAAACACGCTTTTCCAACAACACAAGAGACGACTCTACACATGGACATCCCCAGATGGGCAACATCGAAATCAGATTGATTATATTATCTGCAGCCAAAGATGGAGAAGCTCTATACAGTCAGCAAAAACAAGACCTGGAGCTGACTGTGGCTCAGATCATCAGCTCCTTATAGCAAAATTCAAGCTTAAACTGAAGAAAGTAGGAAAAACCACTGGACAGGTAAGATACAATCTAAACCAAATCCCTTATGAATACACAGTGGAAGTGAGGAACAGGTTTAAGGATTTAGATTTGCTGGACAGAGTGCCTGAAGAACTATGGGTGGAGGCTCGCAACATTATACAGGAGGCAGCAACTAAAACCAGCCCAATGAAAAAGAAATGCAAGAAAGCAAAGTGGCTGTCCAATGAGGCCTTACAAATAGCGGGGGAGAGAAGGCAAGCAAAATGCGAGGGAGATAGTGAAAGATACAGGAAATTGAATGCAGACTTCCAAAGAATAGCAAGGAGAGACAAGAAGGCCTTCTTAAACGAGCAATGCAAAGAAATAGAGGAAAGCAACAGAATGGGAAGAACCAGAGATCTGTTCAAGAAAATCGGAAATATGAAAGGAACATTTCGTACAAAGATTACCATAATAAAGGACAAAAGTGGTAAAGATCTAACTGACGCAGAAGACATCAAGAAGAGGTGGCAAGAATACACAGAGGAATTATACCAGAAAGATATGGATGTCTCGTACACCCCAGATAGTGTGGTTGCTGACCTTGAGCCAGACATCCTGGAGAGTGAAGTCAAATGGGCCTTAGAAAGCACTGCAAATAACAAGGCCAGTGGAAGTGATGGTATTCCAGCTGAACTGTTTAAAATTTTAAAAGATGATGCTGTTAAGGTGCTACACTCAATATGCCAGCAAGTTTGGAAAACTCAGCAGTGGCCAGAGGATTGGAGAAGATCAGTCTACATCCCAATCCCAAAGAAGGGAAGTGCCAAAGAATGCTCCAACTACCGCACAATTTCACTCATTTCACATGCTAGCAAGGTTATGCTTAAAATTCTACAAGGAAGGCTCAAGCAGTATGTGGACCGAGAACTCCCAGAAGTGCAAGCTGGATTTAGAAGAGGCAGAGGAACCAGAGACCAAATTGCAAACATGCGCTGGATTATGGAGAAAGCTAGAGAGTTCCAGAAAGACATCTACTTCTGCTTCATTGACTATGCAAAAGCCTTTGACTGTGTTGACCACAGCAAACTATGGCAAGTTCTTAAAGAAATGGGAGTGCCTGATCACCTCATCTGTCTCCTGCGAAATCTCTATGTGGGACAAGAAGCTACAGTTAGAACTGGATATGGAACAACTGATTGGTTCCAAATTGGGAAAGGAGTACGGCAAGGCTGTATATTGTCTCCCTGCTTATTTAACTTATATGCAGAATTCATCATGCGAAAGGCTGGGCTGGATGAATCCCAAGCCGGAATTAAGATTGCCGGAAGAAATATCAACAACCTCAGATATGCAGATGACACAACCTTGATGGCAGAAAGTGAAGAGGAATTAAAGAACCTTTTAATGAGGGTGAAAGAGGAGAGCACAAAATATGGTCTGAAGCTCAACATCAAAAAAACGAAGATCATGGCCACTGGGCCCATCACCTCCTGGCAAATAGATGGGGAAGAAATGGAGGCAGTGAGAGATTTTACTTTCTTGGGCTCCATGATCACAGCAGATGGTGACAGCAGCCACGAAATTAAAAGACGCCTGCTCCTTGGGAGAAAGGCGATGGCAAACCTAGACAACATCTTAAAAAGCAGAGACATCACCTTGCCAACAAAGGTCCGTATAGTAAAAGCCATGGTTTTCCCAGTAGTGATGTATGGAAGTGAGAGCTGGACCATAAAGAAGGCTGATCGCCGAAGAATTGATGCTTTTGAATTATGGTGCTGGAGGAGACTCTTGAGAGTCCCATGGACTGCAAGAAGATCCAACCTCTCCATTCTGAAGGAAATCAGCCCTGAGCGCTCACTGGAAGGACAGATCGTGAAGCTGAGGCTCCAATACTTTGGCCACCTCATGAGAAGAGAAGACTCCCTGGAAAAGACCCTGATGTTGGGAAAGATGGAGGGCACAAGGAGAAGGGGACGACAGAGAATGAGATGGTTGGATGGTGTTCTTGAAGCTACCAGCATGAGTTTGATCAAACTGCGGGAGGCAGTGGAGGACAGAAGTGCCTGGCGTGCTCTGGTCCATGGGGTCACGAAGAGTCGGACACGACTAAACGACTAAACAACAACAACATGGTCAGGAAGCCGTGGATCCGTGATTTTTGTGGTGCAGGCTGTGCCCCTGGAAATCATGTGTGATTTGACGGTGACTTTGGGCTGATATAGTGCAAAAAGGGTGAGGATCCATGAGGATCCGTGCTTGAAAACCAAGTTTTTGGGCCATGGAGTGGCCAGGAAGCCGTGGATCCGTGATTTTTGTGGTGTAAGCTGTGCCCCTGGGAATGATGTGTGATTTGAAGGTGAGTTTGGGGTAGCCCAATGCAAAAAGCGTGGGATCCATGAGGATCCGTGCTTGAAAACCACGTTTTTGGGCCATGGAGTGGCCAGGAAGCCGTGGATCCGTGATTTTTATGGGGCAGGCTGTGCCTCCGGACATCATGTGTGATTTGACGGTGAGTTTGGGGCAGCCCAATGCAAAAAGCGTGAGGATCCATGAGGATCCGTGCTTCAAAACCACGTTTTTGGGCCACGGTATGGTCAGGAAGCCGTGGATCCGTGATTTTTGTGGTGCAGGCTGTGCCCCTGGAAATCATGTGTGATTTGACGGTGACTTTGGGCTGATATAGTGCAAAAAGGGTGAGGATCCATGAGGATCCGTGCTTCAAAACCACGTTTTTGGGCCACGGAGTGGCCAGGAAGCCATGGATCCGTAATTTTTGTGGGGCAGGTTGTGCCCCTGGGAATGATGTGTGATTTGATGGTGAGTTTGGAGTGGCCCAATGCAAAAAGTGTGAAGATCCATGAGGATCCGTGGTTCGGAACCAAGTTTTTGGGCCACGGTTTCGCCAGGAAGTCGTGGATCCGTGATTTTTGTGTTGCATGCTGTGCTGCTGGTCATGATGTTTGATCTGATGGTGACTTTGGGCTGATCTAGTGCAAAAATAATGAGGATTCATGAGGATCCGTGCTTCGGAACCACGTTTTTGGGCCGGGGCATGGCCAGGCAGGCGTGGATCCGAGTTATTTGTGGTGTAGGCTGTGCCCCTGACTATGATATGTGATTTGACGGTGAGTTTGGGTTGGGCCGATGCAAAAAGCGTGTAGATCCATGAAGATCCGTGCTTCAAAACCACGTTTTTGGGCCACGGTTTTGCTAGGAAGCCGTGGATCCGTGATTTTTGTGGTGGATGCTGTGCCCATGGCCATGATCTTTGATCTGATGGTGACTGTGGGCTGATCTAGTGGAAAAATCATGAGGATCCATGAGGATCCGTGTTTTTTAACCATGTTTTTGCGCCCCTGCGCCCCCCCCAAAACAGTGGATGCGTGATTTTTTTGATGCTTTCTACAGAGTAAGACATGGTCTACAGTATCATGGTGGTTTTATTTAATTTGAATGAAAAAATCATATGAATTCACGAGGATCCGTGTAGATCCGCCTTTTACCTTTTTCCATAAAAAAACACAAATGAAATACAACCTATATACAGCAACAGTAGCAAATGGCTTTAGATACCTATTAGGTCCATAAATTACCATGTAGCATATATTCAACACAAAAAAACAGCGACAATTTGTTGTTGACAAAGGACAGCTGGACATATAAAGGGCCCCATTATCGTCAGTAGCTTAACGCCTCATCAAACCTAAATCCGGCCTTGGCTGTGAAGGCTCTAAGGGGAAAAACTAAAGGTAAAGGTAAAGGGGCCCCTGCCGCCAAATCTCACTGATTCCCCTCAATGACACCCTCATTTCCCCCAACGCCTCTCTCTCCTACGAACAGCACAGAGGGGACGCTTCTAAAAAAGAAGAGGCCGTTGGGCCAACTCACTCGCTTTGCCGGCACAACCGCTCGCCCCCAAACAAGCCTTAGCACCGTGGGCAGCGAATGCTCCTTCCCCCATTGCCAACTTCTCTCTCCCCCCCCCCCGCAATAAGAGTCTGGGTCGTGCCCCCCCCCCGTTCCCCACACGGGCTGAACGTCCCTTACCTGCGCGCGCGTCCTCCGCCAACGAGGATACGCAGGACCCTCTCGCTCTCCCCTTCTCTCCCCCCTAACAGTCCAAACCGAGTAACAAACCCGCGTGCGCGCGAGCGCCTAACTCCCCACTTAATTGAAATCCCCGCTCTGACGTCGTCACGTCCGTAACTCCGACGTAAAACTCTCCTCACTCCAGGTCTGTATCTCTCCGCCACGCAAAACTTTGCCGCCTTTTCTTTTAACTTAGTTGTCCCCTGCCCTGGAAGACCGATAAAATATAAGAATGTTCCTTACCCCACCACCACTCCCACACTGAAATGAGCTTTCTGGGGGGCGGGGGGGAGCGGGCTGCGTGGGGACTACTTCCGAATGGTTTCTGCGGAAGCATAAATATGGCGCAACGACAGCCGTAATGCCGCTTACCTGCGAGTAAGCGCCTCTGAACTCAAGTCTTCTCAATGGGCGTGCTTATGAGGGTGCCGTTCCTCCTCTGTTCTGAGGTGCTGCTTAAAAATAGCACAACAGGGGGGATATAATGACAACTTTGAGTGCTTATGAAGTAGCTGAAGAACTTCCAAGTACAATGATTGAATTTTAAGAAAAAGAAATTTTAGTGTTTTGTTGGAAGCCGCCCAGAGTGGCTGGGGAAACCCAGCCAGATGGGCGGGGTATAAGTAATACATTATTACGGTATTATTATTATTATTATTATTATTATTATTATTATTATTCCCCCTACCCTATTTTCTTTTTTTGAAAATGGAAAAACTTGCCAAGGCAGACACGCCCCCTAAATTAATGGAGGATGGGGGGCACCCACGTGACTACACATGACAGGGGTGTGGCAACTTGACTGAAATATTGGGGGGCCAAGCAAGCCCCGCTCAGCACATGACGCGGGCACGCACATGCCCATCAACTGGGGGGGGGGGACAGCCGTCAAATGTTTTACGGGGGGAGAAGACCCCTCGGTCCCTAGGAGTTGGATCCTATGATACAGGATTTGACAATTGCAGTTCCACACAAGTAACCCTCAAGTTCTCCAGTTTAGCATCTCTTTTGTACGCAGCCCGTCCCAAGCCCATGCAACTGCTAAAGCTTGCTTTTCACCATCCCAACTCCCATTTCTGAAAAACCCTTTCTCCTATGCAGTCCCACTGTACACTTGTTCGCATCTTCACCCCCGCGTCCGTGCCTCCCCGCATTTTTTTTGTGCAAGATCGCTGCAGTGGTGAACTCCATGGTGAACTCCTGCAGCTTTTCAATCATACGTAAACGACACGTCAGAAAAAATTAGCTACTTTTACTTACAAAGAGATACGTCTAAAACATACCTGGTTTATTTCAAATATTTGAAATTTTAGCTCAGAAAGAAGAGTACGTATAAATACATTCTACATTTATAAAGAAATGCTTTCTACATTTATGCAACAGGGGATGCATGGGAGTCTTCTGAATTTCTAAAGGTATAGATATATAATCCTTCCTGCTACCATCAAATACCGGTGCTTAATATAATTACAGTATTTTCCTGTGCCTTTGTGTGCTGGTTTGACTTTTTCTTTTCTGTTTTCTTTTCTTTTTCTTTTACAAAGTAGCCTCTTGTTTCCCTGGACAATATATGAATGGGAAGTGAATGGGAAGTGGACTCCTTTGTTACTTAGTTTCAATATTTATCTAAATTGGGAAGCTCCTTCTGATGCAGTAAGTGAAAGTGGTGCTGAAAGAAAAAGTATTTTATAAATAGCATACTCGTACGCTTTCCACCAAAATAGAAGAAATGTCCATCTCAAAAGAGTCTTAATGCAAAGATTTTTGTTTCTTAGTTTCTGGTCCAAGGAGTAGGGCCTCTTGAACCTTTGGGCTGGCTGTTCTAATTTCATCACATTTCTTTTTTTAATATGAGCAGAATTTTGTGAGTTAGGTTGTTGAGTTTGAGAAGGTTGATGACTCAGTTGATGGATGTTGTGTATATTTTGGGTGCTTGCTAATAAAATATCTGTTCTAAGTTGCTACATCAAATCTGGAACTTCATGCAGAACCAGGAGTGAAATACATTGCAAAAAAATACTATAGAATATTTGAGGACTCCACATCCTTTATCTCTCTCAAATGAGACAGCTGAGGAATGCAAAAGGGATAAGTTTCAGGATAACAAGAAGGGAGAAAACACTGAAAGGGGTGGAGGGGAGTGGCTGCTTTAAACCTTCCACCCCTAATTTACTAAAATTTCTGCTGGTGTTGAAAGTTACCATTTTCTTCCCAATTTTCTCCATCTCTGCTTTACTCAAACTTCCACAACTTTAAACCACTGCTTTCTGCCTCTCAGTGTGCCTCCCTTCCTCACTCCCATGCTGCTGTTGTGCAGCTTGCCTTCACATTTGCTCCTCTATACTGCCCTGACTTCATTCAAATCCAGGTTTGTGATGTGGCACTGCAAGCCTCCAGTGGGGGCTGTTTGATAACGTTCTTACATTTATATTATATACAGAGAAACCAATCCTCCCTCCCAATTAGGCTTCCTGGAGGAGGGTTTCTCCCCAACCTCAATCTGAATAAAACCTGCAGTCATTTTGATTTCATATCTGTATCGTCTTACATTAGTCTTGTCTGAGCTGCTTCCACTTCCACTTTCCATTATGTCATCAGATTCAAAAAAGTGGAAAAGTGAAAATCAAAAGCAGATGAGGAAAACTGCTTTAAAATTTAAAAGGTGATTGAGATAGTTATAGATTCTAAACTCTGTACACATGAATGAAACAAAATGAGTATGTACAGTGTATGTGTACACCTAAATGTCTTTGAGTGTTGAGGAGAGAAAACAGGATACTCCACCCATGGCCAGTAATGTATAATATTGTACACTTGTTACACAGAAACTGTATGCATGGTCTGCAGAAGTGCTGTTTTCCCTCCCACGTGCCGTATGCTAATTTTTTCTGCATATTTAATTAAGGGTACCTGGGAGTAAACCCCACTGAACCCCACAGGACTTATAAGGAACTTCCTTGCCTCGCCTCGCCTCACCCTCACTCCAGACATTTTGAGTACTTGAGTCATGTGAAATCTAGTAATTTCTAATGTGGTATTGCGATAAGGCTATTTTTTTCAGGGGAGGGCACAAGGGACCCTGTGTACACCTCTGGGTGTTTGTATATTGATGATTTAGTAAGGAGGTGATATATGTGTGAATTATATATATTTTTGTGTAAAAGTAGTTGATACTGAAAATTAATAGCATATACGTTGCAATTTATATGCTGCATATTAACTTACTTCCAGTAGTTTGCCTTTGTAGAATATATGGTCTAGTATCAAGTTAATAAAGTTTTTGTGAGCAGAATATATACACAAAGGAAGCAAAGGCTCAGCAAGGTCATACTTTCTTTTCTGCTGCAGGGCATAACATTTTAATATTTAGATCTTTCAAAAAGCAAAATCTCTTGACATTTGTGCTTTGCTTTTGTAATTTTTATAGTTTGCCTCATTTGCTGTTTTCATGTGGCTATGATGTTTAGTCACTTCAAATGTGTTGTAGTTCAGTGTAAACAGCTTTGTTAATGTTAGCTTCACTTTGGAATTAAATTACTCTGAAGTGGCAAAGCTACTGGCACGATCCAGCTTAGGCCATCCTGACCCCATTTACTTGAGAGTAAGCTAAGCCCCACTGAATCCAGTTCCCATTGGACTAACCTCTGACGAAACATGGTTAGGATTGCAGTGTCAATTTGCCATTAGATTACAATATGTAAAGTTTGAGTGGTCAACTTAGTAAAACCTAGTTATTTTCAAAATAGTATAACTTTTCAGTCCCAGTTATACAAATACACCATTCTGGAATTACTACTGTGTCATGTGCAAGGGTGTACAGTAATTGAGTAAATAGCTGACAATGTACATCATTTTATCATGGTAGAGTTGCTCTTTAACATGCTTTTGGAAGTTGCACCTTTGAGCCAGTTATAAGGGACATCACAATAGGATATTTTATTTTATTTATTGCATTTCTATTCCATCTCTTTCTCCATGGAGCTCAAGTTGACATACATGGTTCTCCTCCTCCTCATTTAATACCCACAGCTACCCTATGTAGTAAGTTTTACTGAGAGGCAGTGACTGGCCCAAGGTCACTTTGTGAGCTTCATGGCTGAGTGGGGATACCAGCCCTGGTCTCCCAGATCCTAGTCCGACCACTCCAGCATGTAGGAACAAATCATTTTGACCATACAATTGTAATTATCTGAATTATATTTTCACATATTTTCAGTATCTCGAGAATGAGGTACATGCCAAGGCTTGCTGCATAGGAGTGCACTCAAAAGAAAGGATTTTCTGCAGAAATAATGCTGCAAAGTAACTTCACTATAGTTTTACTGTAATAAAAAAAGAAAGACACCAAGCCTTTAGCACACATTCAGGATTTTTTACCAGTATGTTACGACTTACAGATAAGTGAACCAAGTTTATAAGGAGAGATACCACTAATGCCAGGGTGGTTAATGAGGAAAGTCAGAGAAGCTATTGGAGAAGGCTTCATTCAGAAAAAATACTTATTTTTTGTTCTCATTTGGCAAAGGGAGCACAGCCCTTGGGGGGGGGGGTTGCAAACAATAAGGGATTTAAAAAAGAATTTGAGGAGCAAATTACCAAAAACATTAAAACCAACAATAAAAAGAGGTGAAATAAAATGGAGACCAGCTATGGAGGCAGTCCTCTTATGGATCAGTAACTGGTTAAAGAACAGGGAGAAGTGACCAAGAAAAGCTTCTCAGAAGAGTCCCCTGAGTGTTTGAAGTTTCGCTGCTTTTCATGAAGTAATGAAGGTCACCTTCCCTTCTCAGGAATAAATGGACAGTTCTCCCAATGGAGAGATGTAGAAAGCCAAGTCCCCCAAGATTCTTGGTAAGACTCCACTTTTGAACTTGTTCATAAATAACCTGGGGTTAGGGGTGAGCAGTGAGGTCACCAGATTTGCTGTTGACACCAAATTGTTCAGGTTTGTAAGAAGAAAAATGGATTTGCAAATTAGCTACAAGAGGATCTATCCAGACTGGGATAGTGGGAATTAAAATGGCCAGTGCAATAAATGCAAACAATTCTAAAGTGATGTACATTGCAGGGGGAGTTCTAACTTTTCATATATGCATTTATGGGGTCTGAAATGGCAGTGACTTATGAGGAACGAGATCTTAGCTTAATGAAAATGTTGAGTCAGTGTGTGGCAGGTATGAAAATTAGGATTCATCAGGACAGGGTTTGAAAATAAAACTGTCAATATCCTAATGCTGTTACACAAATCTATGGTAGGAGTCATTCTGCAAAGAAACAGAAAAGATTGTTGTAACTTTAAGAACTGTTTCTGTGAGTTCATGGTGTGGTTTTCTAGACTGATTAGGTACAGCTGGTGATGGGTACAAAAGGAGAAGTTGCAGTTTGCATTAGCCTGCAAAAGAGAACACCCACATGCTTTGTGTTTGTAAGGTTGTAAATAAAACTCTTGCTTGAGTATTTTACACCTGTCTCATGGTCCTGTTGTCTGCTACCAGGAAGATACAGGTCCAATAATGTATGGTGACAGCACTGGAATACTGTGTTGAGCTGGAAAAGGATATTGTTGAGGTGGAAAAGGGAGGAGCTAACCAAAATGATCAGAGAGCTGGAACAAGATTACAACATTTGGAACTTTTTAGTTCAGAAAAAGGTATGGTGGAGCATGATAGAGTTGTATAAAATTATGCATGGTGTGCAGAAACTGGTAAGAGCAGGGGTTTTCAACCTGGTCCCCACCGCCCACTAGTGAGCATTTCCGAATTCTAGGTGGGCGGTAGGGGTTCTATGGCACAAGCTGAATCCTCCTTCCATCAAGCACTGGTGGGTGGTAAGGAAATTTTACCATCAAGAAA
Source organism: Podarcis bocagei (assembly GCF_964188305.1). NCBI lineage: Eukaryota > Metazoa > Chordata > Lepidosauria > Squamata > Lacertidae > Podarcis > Podarcis bocagei. The sequence goes on along the minus strand of NC_138131.1, from coordinate 95,703,293 downwards.
GATGCATTAGTGGGCGGTAGTTATAAAAAGGTTGACTACCCCTCGGTTAGAGAGACGTGTCTATCCTTCTCACATGTACTAGAACGTGGGCCATCCACCAAACTAGAATGCTGAAAGATTCAGGACCGACAAAAGGAACTATGTCACACAGCACGTGCTTAGACTATGGAATTCATGATTGCAAGATGTAGTGTTGGCCATCAACTTGGATAGCTTGAAAAGGACACTGGACAAATGTATGGAATAAGAGCTATCATGACTGTATTACTTCCACTGTCAAAAGCAGTATGCTTCTACATATCAGTTGCTGGGAGACACTGCTGTTGTGCTCCTGTCCTTCTCAAAGACTTCCCACATGAAACCATAGTTGGTTGTCCACTATGAGTACAGGATGCTGGACTAGATGGGAGTTGGTCTAATCTTATTTTATTTTATTTAGAACTCTATGTGTTTTCATTTTTGAGAAAGATGGGTCTGCACATTTTATTTTCTAGCTAAGGACAGTTACTGGCATAAGCTATAGCCATTTATTTTTTTCATTCTAGATATCTAGATAGTGTAATCTGAATGCCAGTATTTGAGGAAGGTATGGTTTATCAGTAACTATTTCATAAAAACTGCATCAAAAGTATTTTTTATTTCTATTTGTAAGACACAAATCAAAAGCTCAGAGACATGATTCTTGCATGCATTTATGAATATGCTTTATAAGAAGCTCATATTAAATTCAGATTTAAAGTCCTTTCAAATAATTAATCTATCTATCTTTTAGATGATAAAAGTGCAAAGTGTAGCAAATTACCTGGGGAAACAGAACTCCAAAACATCAAGATATTTTATTTGATATAAAAAATGGTAACAAATTGTCGAGATTTTTTTCTTTCAACTGCCCTTCTCCCACAAGAGTTCTGTGTTTTATTAGATCAAATATAATATAGAATATTACTTTTACTAATGTATTCTTTTTAAATACACTATTATCAAAGCCATAGAGGATGTTCAGAAAACAGACTACAAATCTCATGAGGTCTGCCACTGCAGTTTCAAATAAAACTATATAGCCTGGGTAGTAAGAAATTCTGGGAATGATCCCGAGAAAGTCACTTATAATCCAGCTACAGTGGTCTTTGTTTACACATGTTCTGGCAAAGTGAATAGATGTATGCTAGACTGGATAATTAAAGAATCTACCAATTTACAGGTTTTCAATATTCAGAATCAGACTTCTAAAAACGAGATCTCAACAGGGCCAAAATAGATTGGAAACATTTTAAATTCTTTCAAGCACTGACATCCCATGTAGTCAATTTTATAAGCTTTTTTCCATAGTCTGTGGAATTAGGTTACCAAGAATTAAACAAGGAACTGTCAGAAATGAAGAACTTGCTCATGGAAATTCACAAGTAGTTTTCTCATGGTGATGGCAGATCTGGATTTCAGTTATGTGAGACACCATGCAGTTATCTACTGCTTGGTGACTGAAAGGATTTTTAATTTTTTTAAAAAATAAATCTTCTAAAATAGTTGATTCTTCAAGAACTACAAGCAATAGGCTCTGATTGATAGCTGCTATATGTTAATTTCACAACAGGGATGTAATTGAAAATTGTAACTTTGTGACTTTGTGTGTGTCTGTGTGTTTTCATAGAATTCAGACACTCTTTTACAATGGCTATGAGTAGCTATCTACCTCCCATCAGAAAACCTCCCCAGCAAACAGGGTTCTACCAACTAAAAGCATGATGAAGGTAATCTGCAGTGTAACAATTTCTGGAACTTCTTGGGTGAAGATCTTACAGCAGGATCCTATTAGTGAAAGTAACATTGGACAACTGTGGATCGCCTCAAGGCAGGACATTTAGGAACATTTGGTAAATACAAATACCATAGAATGGTTTTGATATGAGTAAAGAAATCGTTAGCCCAAATAAATGGTTCTGTCCAGTTTTATGCTCCAATGAAATCCAGTCTAATTAGATTATATCTAATCAGGATACAATATTGTCCACATAGCTGAGATATCAGTGGTGTGTGCCTTTGAATTATAGAAAATAGTACCCTACTAAATCCAGAGCAGTGACTGAAGCAAACTAGGATATGGTCTCCACATAAAGCAATATGAGTGTAGAAAGAATGCTGAGGAAGGAGACAGGATGCAACCATGTTAAACTATCCATGGACACCCCAGATTTGAATGCTCCAGCATATTAAAACACCCTGCGAGTAAAAGCAGCATTACCAGGAAGAATGGTTCTAGAACAGCTTGTTCCCAGTTGTTTTCTACTCATGAAGGAGTTTTGCACATAGGGGAGCATTATAAATGTGACCACCTATTTGCAGTCTGAAGTGGAACACTGCCTGTAACACAGGCAGCACCAGAGAGGAGAAAGGGAGAGGACATACTGTCCAGACACTGCTGGATTCCTTTTGTACTTCCTTCAAAGGAAAGATGTTTTAACATAAACGTATCATTCTCTTTCAGAAATCTAAAATATGCAACAGAACCATCTCTCTTGGCACACACAAAAGTGCACCATGTCCTTTTTATGCCATTCCCCATCACCACCATGTTTCTGCTCCTGCAGTCCAGTCTAACCCTCCCAAATCCATTTTGATGCATGTGTAGACAAGGTCTAAAATGCCTGCCATGGCTATATTTGTTTCAAGTAGACCAAAATGTACTGCCTAGGAAGATTACATTTACTTTTGTATAATCCATTGGAACAACTGAGAATAATGATTACTTTTATTCAGATTACTTAGAATAAATAAGCGTGTTCTGGTTGAGAAGATAAATTGCTGTTGCAAATTAATGTTATATGTATAATGCTTCATTTTTAACTTTTTTTTTTGTCAGAACAGTGCTCTGAGTCAAATAGCTAGAGTTTTTAAAGTTCTGGGAAGTAATTTAAGTAAGGGATTTTATGTCCTTTGCACCATTGCTGTATTTAGTTTAAACGAGCAAATAGTAGAGGAATGAAATTAAGAGATTTAAAGAAAGAAATGCAGCCTGAAAATAAAAATGAAACCTTGTTCTTGCATCAGAATTATTAGATCTTGCGATTTGCATATACAAATAATTCAGCAACATTCACTGGCATTATAAATACAGCAAGATCAAATTATAAATGTAATAAAAGAAAATATCACTGTATAATACATACATATATTATAAAGATCTTGACATAAATTAAATATAGTTTTGCATATACAGAATAAGGTTCAGTAGCAACATACTAAAAATGATACTGCGTAATGAAAACATTTTCAAATGCTGGAAACAAAGATGTTCAAATTCCTTTAAAAACCAATTCATAAAAGTCATTTTCAAAACACTAATCAATACAGCAGGCATTCTTCTGTTGGGCCTGATTAACCCAAGCCATTAAGTATCTTACTTAGTACAAGATTTCAAAACTTGCTTGCATCAAGAAATGCTTTCCACACTGAGTTGTCTGCCAAGAACTATGTTGTGTGTTGCAGGGAATTCTGGAGTGCATTGTGTCACCCTCTTAAATTTGCGTAGTGAGACTAGCTGGCCTCTATACAGAGCATGTATGTCCCACAGCACCAGGGCTGTTTCCAGGATTCTTTGGACCCCATGCAAGAGACAGCAGGAGGCCTGAACACGCAGAGATACACATCCACATCAAATACAAGAGAGTACATACTTCATGCATTCAAAAGAGTGCATGAGAGTTCAAATTGCGTAGGGTCACAGGGATGCAGTGCTGCCCTTTCCCCCAGTAACCCTCTGCATGCTTCCTACTCCCAACCTTTTGAGCTCTGAGCACAAAGGTCTGCAGGGAATTTCTAAATGCAGCTAGAATATTGCTGCAGATATTTCTGCTCAAACCTCAGGAGAGGAGAGAGTGGAGATGGCACACATGAGGATACTGGAGGCGGGGCTGGTGCACACACTCCTGGACTGTTTCAAGCTCAGGTGTTCTTTTGAATGCATGAGCAGGGCTCCCTCCAATATCTTCTTTTGCTCCTAAGCTCCATGCAGAGGGCTAGCTGGCTGACTAAATGGGGCGTGCGGATGGGCTGGCTCTAACAGCAGATGAGTTGGGAGCACGGAGCCTGCTCTGCCTGATACAGCATCCACTACTGGTAACATGGGAGACCAGGCAAACTGTGAGCTTAGGCTCTCCCAACTTCTGCAACAGTGCCAAGGAGGAGTTAATCCTGAACGTTGTGGCTGATTGTGGGCTCTGCAAATCCTGTGGCAATCAGGGGAGCAAGGAATCCAAGTACGGTATAGAATAGTATGACCTTGGCTGTCATACAGGCAACAGAAGGTCAAGACCAGAGCCTTCCTTTCCCCACACAGCTGCATTTCCCCCCCCCCCACATTAACTATTTGCATGCCTGTGTGCGCACTGCTCTTGTTTGTTTTTAAAGCAAATTTATGTATATAAACTATTAGAGGGGGCCCTGCAGATTTTACTAATCCCTGGTGCCAGGCCTGCAAAGGACATGTCTCCTCTGCTGCTATACTTTCCAGGAAAGTATCAGTAACAAATGATAAGATGCCTTTTGGTTAGCTAAGTTACAGTTCTTTATCTTGTTGTTAGTCCTTGCAAGGCATTAAAAAGCAGATGCAATAAAGGGAGTGCTGGCCTGCTCCCTCCATGCATTGGAGGGCAAAGATCTGTAGCCAGGATGCTGCTGCATTAGTGTTAGCTCTCCACATGATGCTGATTGTGCAAGGTTCTAAATCACACTGGATCTACATGCATATAGTAGACATCCAGCCTCGTGGAGGGTAAAGTTGGGGAGCTGACACGCCCCTGCCCTCTCCTTACGCAAGTAAAATCGCATGAGGGTTTTAACACACAAATAGGGCTATTGTTGACTCCCTGATAAATTGATAAGGAACCCCGAGTTTCTAGAAACATACTTCGAAATAAACTGCTTTAACAATATTACTATTTGTGCACTGTTTCTGAGTTAAGCATGTACTTAAGAGCTTTGGCAATCAATGTCCACTGTCACACAAGACAATAAGTTGAGTCACATAGTGACTAGATATGCAGATCAGAACATATAAATTTCTAATCACTGTTTGGCATTTATTAATGCAATCTCATGCAATGTAAAAAAAATTAAGTGTGGAAACCCATAAATATGTTTGTTATACCATTGTACGAAGTATCACAGTCTTATTTGACTAAACACCTTGAAGTGAAAAACAAGCTTTCTAAAGTTGCAATTCACCAACCTCATAAAACAGATTAGTTGTGATTAAAAGTGATTTGGCTGGGTTTAGCACAGTATTTCCTCAACTGTGGCAAGTCTTGTCATCACCAAATGGGAGAACCTAGTAGAACTAGATTGTCTGAAGGGAATCCAACAAAGCCACAGAGAAGGTTTTGTGCTTCAGATTACTTCAGAGAATTTAATCCCACGGAATTATCTGAAACTGTTGAGTATAGAAATTATTCCACATTGGGGGAGGAAAGCTGCTCCATTTTAAGTGCACTCATATTAGTATTACCAAAATGAGCCTCACCCCAAGTATTCTGGCTTCACTTGGGTAAATATAAGAAAAGTTAAAACATCCCTACTTCATTAATGGATTCCGCTATGTGCATTTCTGGTCCACATCTTACGTTTTTAAATATTGCTTTACAGAACAAGCAACAAATTAAGAGAGTTCTGGATGCTATTAGAAATATTATCTAATAATTACTTCCTTCCACCAAGGCAGGATTTTTCTCTACATCTGAAAATGACTTTGTTTGGATAATTTAAAAAGGAACAACTGCAATGCTTTCCCTTAAGCAGATTTCACAGTTACAGCTATGGATGCTGGTCAGAGGTCAAGGAAGGGGTACTGGACTGATACTAAGAGAAGCAAGGAATTCCAGTGTCATGGATGAGGGAACAGCAGCTACCTATGCTATTCTAGGTTTACTGAAAGCTAGGAAGTGGGAAATTAGAAGACGGAGACTAAATTGGTAACTGTAAAGACTATTTTTGTGTTATCAAGCTAAATAAGATACTTTGGCTAAGTGCAGAGAGGCCATTCATCAAGGAGCCAAGAAAACCGAGGGGACATATTCACCAGGACCTAAAGGTGTTACTAATATCCAGTAGTCAAAAACTCAATACCAGGACTAGCACATGTCTCTATTGTAACAAAAATAGAGATATTAGGAAGAATATGATTATGGTTTTGTCAAAACCCCAGTATTTTGAAAACAGCAGTTTCCACACAATTTGTACTGCATTAGAAAGCGTCTGACACTCTTAAGGCTGTCGGAAGCAGCTTCTAAACTGGTGGGTAGAAACAGTGGTTTTAAAAAACCTATCTTCATCTGTTAATGTGCTCACAGATTTGGGTCCATAGTGTATTGGACTGTTCATTCCTCACATTTTGGAGTTTGGATTTCCAAACTTATTATGATAGAAAGCTTATTTTACATTCAACTCTTAACCAAATAATGGTGTTTGCTTTGGGGCTTAGAGAGCTTAACATCAATCACCTCTTACAATAAATTCTATTCATTAAGTGCATAACAACTGTACATATACATATAGATTTACAGAAGTGCATTACTGGGAAGACACAAGCAATAAAATGGCAGTGCTTTAAAAACAGTGTGCTTATAGACTAACCTGAACTGTTTTCAATTAAAAGTCGGTAAGTAAAAGACTCATGTGGACACCTTGCAATCCTCTGAATTGCTAAAAGTATCCACCTTTCTTCCAGTCGTGTATTAAAATGAACATAGATTAAAATAATGCAGGAGCTGAAATGTAATGACCAGGTTAAAGTCTACATAGTTGTCAATAAGGCTTTCCTTGTTGTATTAAAAAAACCACCAATGAACAAGCCCAAACTATTGCATATTAGACATTTATATACAAATTATTCTTTTGTACTTGTGCTCTTTAATTTATGCCTTCTAAAAAGATGGGAGCAATAGATATAAAATGTACTGTGTGTTTTGTCATTTTTCTCCAAAGCTAGTTTTGTCCAGACGATGACATTGCCACATGGGGCTTTATATATAGTCACAGCCATTAAAGTAAAAACCCTAGGAAGCAACCCATCATACAAGTCAGTTCAAAACAAATGGGTTTTGTGCCCTAACAGTAAATGGTCAGTTGTGCACCAACAGCCCAAACCCAAATTTTGTGGGCACTCCTACATGTCCATACTTCATTGGCTACACTCCTGGGATAGTTCTGTATACTTACAATAAGGAAGAAAATTGTGAAATAATAGGTCATATAGGAGGTCTGAAAGCATACTGGCATTGAGTACCACACCATTTGTAGGAACACAATTCAGGACACTGTTCATTCCCATTAAGTACCACCAACACTAAAGGAGCACAAGTGTATTTATCTGTGTCCTTAATTGAACACTAACACCAGTATTCTAAGGACTTGGAAGTAAATGTCTTGACTTCAGTAGATGCTATTCCCTGATTCAGCTAAAGATTTGTCATGACTATACTCCACTGACACCAGTGAAGCAAGTTTGCCACTATGTAATTACTGAAGTTGTGTTGCTTTCAGTAGTGCTTAGCCATAACTATCTTAAGCTAGATTGTTTTAAATTGAAAGTATATGTTTTCCTTTACCGTATTTTTCGTTCTATAAGACGCACATTTTCCCCTCCAAAAATTAAGGGGAAATGTGTGTGCGTCCTATAGAGCGAATGCAGGCTGCGCCGCTAAGCCCAAAGCCAGAACAGGAAGACGGAGCACTGCGGAGCGCTCCGTCTCGCTGCTCTAGCTTGGGGATTGCTGTGCGCAAACCTCTGTAGGGCAGCGGGGTGCCTTCACCTCGCTGTCCTGCAGAAGCTAGCAAGGCTGTTCCCAAGACAGAACAGCGAGACGGAGGGCTCCATCTCGCTGCTCTAGCTTGGGGACGGCTGCGCGCAAACCTCTGTAGGGCAGCGGGGTGCCTTCACCTCGCTGTCCTGCAGAAGCTAGCAAGGCTGTTCCCAAGACAGAACAGCGAGACGGAGGGCTCCATCTCGCTGCTCTAGCTTGGGGACGGCTGCGCGCAAACCTCTCCAGGGCAGCGGGGTGCCTTCACCTCGCTTTCCTGCAGAAGCTAGCAAGGCTGTTCCCAAGCCAGAACAGCGAGACGGAGGTCTCTGTCTCGCTGCTCTAGCTTGGGGACGGCTGCGCGCAAACCTCTGTAGGGCAGCGTGGTGCCTTCACCCCGCTGTCCTGCAGAAGCTAGCAAGGCTGTTGCCAAGCCAGAACAGCGAGACGGAGGGCTCTGTCTCGCTGCTCTAGCTTGGGAACGGCTGCGCGCAAACCTCTGTAGGGCAGCGTGGTGCCTTCACCCCGCTGTCCTGCAGAAGCTAGCAAGGCTGTTCCCAAGACAGAACAGCGAGGCGGAGGGCTCTGTCTCGCTGCTCTAGCTTGGGGACGGCTGCGTGCAAACCTCTGTAGGGCAGCGTGGTGCCTTCACCCCGCTGTCCTGCAGAAGCTAGCAAGGCTGTTCCCAAGCCAGAACAGCGAGACGGAGGTCTCTGTCTCGCTGCTCTAGCTTGGGGACGGCTGCGCGCAAACCTCTGTAGGGCAGCGTGGTGCCTTCACCCCGCTGTCCTGCAGAAGCTAGCAAGGCTGTTCCCAAGCCAGAACAGCGAGACGGAGGGCTCTGTCTCGCTGCTCTAGCTTGGGAACGGCTGCGCGCAAACCTCTGTAGGGCAGCGTGGTGCCTTCACCCCGCTGTCCTGCAGAAGCTAGCAAGGCTGTTCCCAAGACAGAACAGCGAGGCGGAGGGCTCTGTCTCGCTGCTCTAGCTTGGGGACGGCTGCGCGCAAACCTCTGTAGGGCAGCGTGGTGCCTTCACCCCGCTGTCCTGCAGAAGCTAGCAAGGCTGTTCCCAAGCCAGAACAGCGAGACGGAGGGCTCTGTCTCGCTGCTCTAGCTTGGGAACGGCTGCGCGAAACCTCTGTAGGGCAGCGTGGTGCCTTCACCCCGCTGTCCTGCAGAAGCTAGCAAGGCTGTTCCCAAGACAGAACAGCGAGGCGGAGGGCTCTGTCTCGCTGCTCTAGCTGGGGGATGGCTGCGCGCAAACCTCTGTAGGGCAGCGTGGTGCCTTCACCTCGCTTTCCTGCAGAAGCTAGCAAGGCTGTTCCCAAGCCAGAACAGCGAGACGGAGGGCTCTGTCTCGCTGCTCTAGCTTGGGGACGGCTGCGCGCAAACCTCTGTAGGGCAGCGTGGTGCCTTCACCCCGCTGTCCTGCAGAAGTTAGCAAGGCTGTTCCCAAGACAGAACAGCGAGGCGGAGGGCTCTGTCTAGCTGCTCTAGCTTGGGGACGGCTGCGCGCAAACCTCTGTAGGGCAGCGTGGTGCCTTCACCCCGCTGTCCTGCAGAAGCTAGCAAGGCTGTTCCCAAGACAGAACAGCGAGGCGGAGGGCTCTGTCACGCTGCTCTAGCTGGGGAATGGCTGTGCGCAAACCTCTCCAGGGCAGCGGGGTGCCTTCACCCCGCTGTCCTGCAGAAGCTAGCAAGGCTGTTCCCAAGCCAGAACAGCGAGGCGGAGGGCTCCGTCTCGCTGCTCTAGCTGGGGGATGGCTGCGCGCAAACCTCTGTAGGGCAGTGGGGCACCGCGCTGTCCTGCAGAAGCTAGCAAGGCTGTTCCCAAGCCAGAACAGCGAGACGGAGCTCTAGCTTGGGGACAGCTGCGCGCAAACCTCTGTAGGGCAGCATGGTGCCTTCACCCCGCTGTCCTGCAGAAGCTAGCAAGGCTGTTCCCAAGCCAGAACAGTGAGACGGAGGGCTCCATCTCGCTGCTCTAGCTTGGGGACGGCTGCGCGCAAACCTCTGTAGGGCAGCGTGGTGCCTTCACCCCGCTGTCCTGCAGAAGCTAGCAAGGCTGTTCCCAAGCCAGAACAGTGAGACGGAGGGCTCCATCTCGCTGCTCTAGCTTGGGGACGGCTGTGCGCAAACCTCTGCAGGGCAGCGGGGCGCTGCTCTCCAAAGGCTTCAGGGATCTTTGAGGCTGGCGGTGGGGAAAAGCAGCGCTTCGCTCCACCGCCAGCCCCACAAGCTCTGGTGAATGTACCTTGGACGCACCTAGTTTTAGAGGGGGAGAACAAGAAAAAAATTTTTCCCCCTGTTCTCCCCCTCCTATGGTCCTGTGCGTCCTATGGTCCGGTGCGTCCAATGGAGCGAAAAATACGGTATATATTTGCTTTCTATCTGGCAATATACCTTTTTGTGATAGCAAGAACAGAACCTCTTTCTTTTCAAAATACAAAATAGTTTCAAAATATTGATTAATTAACCTACATTAAATATGTTACTTTATGTTAATATTTCTTTTTTAAAAATTATATCAGGTTAAATAACTTAAGGTGATCTTTTAAGATTATTTAACTGAATTCAACGAACTCAGTATTTGCATTATGGTGCTAAGTTACAGCTTGCAATTATAACAGAACTATCTAGAGAATCTTGTCTTCAAAAATAATTATACGTTTTATGTTTTTTGCTAAGGTTCAAAATCTTAGACAGTTGCTTGTGGAGGATTCATGTACCATTATATATAATCCACTGAATGAGTTGTGCTTAACAGGAAGAATGCTTTAAAAATACAAAAAAAAGCAAACAGATATAACCTGGCTATTGACCGTTAAGATTAATAGTTGTAGAATATTAACCAACTTTCTAGAGCACCTCAAATAGTGTCTTCCACAGTCAGCAGTTCACATTAGCATCAATAGGTTTACAAGTGGAGCAAGGTGCTGATGAACATAAAAGCATCAAAACACCGCCACAACCGAAAAAAGAATACTCTGCAAATACTGAGATGAATGCAGCAAGCAAATGCATATGCTCTTGGGTGGCCACACTCATTTCAGTGGGGTTCACACAGTGTTTCCTAGTAGCATGTGGCCATTGTGTGGAACTTGCTCTAAGAGAAATAATTGTCATGTGCGCGGATTTGGATCCAGCCTATTTACTCTTATTCCTCTGCTTTATAAACACGGGTTATTTTATAAGTCATCTAAAAGTTAAAAAGTAAAAAGTAAAAGTCAGAATTTCATAGATGTTCAGGGGAAAATATGGGTATGATCCAGCCAAAACCAAGCATTTTTGAAGTCCCATTAATGAATTTTAAAAGTATTTATTTCCTGTTCTTCGATGGACTCCCATCCAAGGGGCTGATCAGATCCATGCACACTTAGCTTCAGCAGTGCTGCAGCATCAAGTGCTCCCAGACCATTAACTGGACTCCAAATCCCATTAACTTCAATGGGAAAAATTTAAGCATAAGCTTAATACACCCACTGAAATCTGTGGGTATTGAATATGCCTAACATAGGCTGGATTGTGCCCTATTTTTATAATAGTTTATACTGTGATATATTGTACACGGCCATCTATTATGCAAAACTTAAAGATCACCTTGATCCAGCTTGGGGAACTAGATACACAGACACAGCCTTTGCACATATATCCCCAGCTGAATGGGGTGTCCCACATGCAAAAGTGTGCTAGATGTGCAGCTCCCCTATTTTATGTGCTGAAGCTGCACATGTTGAGCATTTCAAAACAATAGCAATCCTGCTGTTTGGCTGTTTGGGAAGGAAAGTGGGACTCTGGAATCAAACAGGTTCTTCAGGTGGTTTTTTTTGGTTTTTTTTTTGAAACAGTTCTGCGCATGCTCCTTTGGATCAGAGAGTAAAAGTCTTGAATAATTTATACATCTAAGGAGGCATTCCGAGCAAGCCAAACATGGTAGTATGTACATTTAGAGTTTTTAAAAAGTCAATGGAAATAAATTAACATGATTTACAAATCTCTGTACAGATGATTAAATTAATAATAATAAGGCAGGAGTTTTCACTTGAAATTGGCATAATCAGAAAATATGTCAATGAAATCTTGTACCACTTTGTAGCAGAATTCATACTGTTCCTGAAAAGAGAAGAAGAATACATTTACTCTGATGAAAATTTCTCTGAATCATAACAATTCCAGTGAAGCATGTTTAACTCTAAACTAGAACATAATCATATCTCACAGACAACATTTTTAATTTCTTATCCTGTTAAAACACTTTCTTTTTTGCAGGTGGTAGCATAATTAATTTTAAAATATAACTAAAACAACAACAACAACAGTTGGTTCACTGAGAAAGCAGACTTTGAATGAGAGGTGGACAGTGAGCCCAATGGGAGCATTTAAAAAAAACATAAATCCTATCAGGAGTCACTGTCAAATCAAGAAGTTTCCCATTTACTTTTTCATTTTAATTAGTTATAGCCTGCCTCTCAGGGTAGGGGAGCCATCAAAAGACAGCTAAAAATGGCTATATTCTGATACCAGGACACATATGTAAACCTGACTATTGCTATTGTTTTTAAAAACAACTGTGAGAGGCAAGCAGAGCACAAATAACCAGCTCTAATTAATCTGCCCATTATATACAGGGAGGCCACCCTTGCCGTAATTCCTTGATTGCAAAAGTATGCAATGATATTTGGATCTTGCCACTGCTATTAGCTGTTCAGAGGACCAGCTGTACACTCCTCTCCCCCGCCCCCCAAAATCCAAGATACCCTATAGCACTGTGCAGAGGCTATTCAGCAGTTTCAAAAGTTGTTGTGGTGTGGCTTTGCAACATGACTAAGCATTGGCACGACATGTATTTGTGAACACCCAAGTCCTGTGTTGTGACACTTTGCTCAAATACCAACATCCTATTATCCTTTTGACAAATATTTTTGTGGTTAAAACAACATACCAGTGTTTGCACCATATGTGGTCTTTGCAGTCGTAAACTCTTCACAGCTTGAAATACATCTAAGAGACCCTCAGCTTTGACTCGCTCCAGAATATTGCTGAGTGCAATGAATGTACCTGTTCTTCCAGCTCCAGCACTATAATACATATACTTTTTTTTCTTTAACAGGTTATATTACCAAATCCATATTCAATACAGTGAAAATACACCCTGAATTGATTCCCTGCTACTTAGAAGAATCCCTGCATTGCCTCATTGTTCTTTCCAAGGACTGGCAGAAGCAGAATAAATTATGCCAATTTGCTTAATATAAACATTTTCATGCAGATAACGGAATTTAGTTCTACTAGCCAAGGAAAACTTTCTTGAAATATAAACTCACGTCTAAATTTTTCAACCACCCAACCTTAATCTTGCAATCACTTTATGTGCATAAATGTTTACATCATGCTGTTTCTAAACTACCAATATATAAACATAGTTCCTAGCACTTCTGGAAACTCTTAGAAACATCCTTGTCTCAGCAGCCAGAGCCTGACTATCACTATGTGACTGACTGCTGTGCATTACACACTGAAGCTAACGTAATGTATGAATTATAGTTCTAGCTAATAAGAAATTGGGCTTCAAAATCATGAACACAGTTTATCCAACAAAAGCAGATCTCCGTAGCTGACATCTTATGACAATAGGTGACTGGTAGGTGAGTGTAGTTTGCCCAAAATGGTCTTGCAGCCCAAATTCAGAAGCCAGGCAGACCTAATTAGGTCCATGGCCAAGAGGTTCCCCATTGCTGATCACTTTGTGTAATATCACTTTATTTAATATCACTTTATCACTCTAGGAAAGTGAAATTAAAGCTTTGCTGACAAATGCCCCATTTCTGATAACTGAGTATCTTGTCATAGTTGTCCATTCCCTCTTAAACTCCCAGAGTACAGAAAATCGTTTCAAGGCTACTAGATTGGTAAATGTGTATGTTTTTTATAGAAAATTATTGTCTTTTTAAAAAAAATTGTAAATATATTTTTACATTTTTGTAAATATTTGTCATGGAAATATTGATGGGCAGAATAGAAATATTGCAAACTTACAAACAAGCAAAGGAGTATAGAGCAAAATAAAATACAAAACTATTTACCTGCAGTGCACTGTAATGGGATGGTTTCCTGTCTGCTGTTGCTGCTTTTGGACAGCTGCAATGAGGTCAATCATTCCCTTCCCTTCAGCAGGAATTCCAATTTCAGGCCATCCATGAAAATGAAACTGTCGGACAAGTCTGCCCAGCTTCTCCTGGTCATTCAAAAGCAAGAAAACCACAAATTCAATGCAGCTTCAAGAGTGGAACGGAACACTGGAAGCCAGCTACATACCTTCTTATCTATAGGAACCTTTTCATATATGGTCAATGTAACTTAATCATGTGATTTATATAAGGTAAGAGGATTTTAACGAGTAATCTAAATTGAGCTAAATTTACATTTCAGTTGGCTTTAAGCAACCCTGAAGTTCAGAAAACCACAGCGGACACAGACGTATTTAAAATGTTATCATTAATACCTGATTGTGCATAATCAGGAAGTCCCTGACGCTTATGGCATCAGCCAGTGAGTCAATCTTTATCTCGATGGTAATCTCTCCATAAGTAACAGATCCCTCTGATGGCCAGTATTGAAAACATTTTTCCTGTAACATTGAGGGAAGAAAAGGGAATGAATGCTGCCTCCAGAACTTCTTGGTTGAAATATATTCATGCAGATACAGCACTGGTTCCTCAAAAACATTAGTAAGAACTAGTTCCTGTCTCCTTCCCCTCCCTCCAATCGCACATTACATATTTGTCAGGGGTTTAGGAGCAGAGGCACGGGCAAGGGAGGAAACAGAGAGCGAAGGGGAGGAGGCAGAAGAAAAGATGAGTGATGACGACGACCCGAGATCTCCTAGTCTTTCTAGTGAATCAGAGGATTCACAGAAAGGAGCACCAGTGGCCAGGGCAAGGGGGGCACCCCAGGAAGATAGAGCCAGAGGGGACTCAGGGGGGAGCAGCTGGAAATCGGGACCAGCGTCACCGCCAGGAAGCAGGGAAGAGGAAGGGAGCCAGGGGGGAAGCGCTGGCAGCTCACCACAGGAGGGAGGGCATGAGTCAGGAGTGGCCACACCTCCATCGGGGAGCGAAGAAACGGTTAAGAGGAAAGTGGAAGGTTGGGCGCGCGCGCCAAGTTCAAATGCAGAGGAAGGTGGCGCAGTAAGCAGCCCCGAAAGGGAACCAGGTCCTAAAGCCCGGCGCAAGGAGGCAGGAGGGTCCGGGTCAGCGTCAGAAGAATCCCGGAAGGAAGAAGCCCCGGGGGGTAGAGGGACCCAGAGGAGGACAGTCAGGCGGAAAAGGTGGAGCAAGGCTAGGATATTAAGTTGGTGCACACGGGGCGGAGACTCAGACGGAGCTTCGCCGATCTAGCTACTAGACGTAGAGTTTGCGCGCAGCAGCGTGAGAATGGAAACTGTAATTCAATAAAGACTTTTACTTAATGATCGCTGGCTAGCGTGATCCTCTGTGAGCTAGGATCTTCAAGCAGCTCTGACAGTAAGCTCCGTCACTCCATTGTGGGCATCTACAGCCTCGAGGAGGGGAGAGAAACAGGTGCCTACTAGCGAGCTCACGAACGGCAGACGACATGACGGCTGAGCAGCAGATAGAGGACCTCAGAAAAGCAGTGGCACAACTGAACGCCGAGGTTCTCGCATCCAGGAAGAGAGAGGAGGAGGCAGCTGCCGCCTGCAGGGATCTCCAGGTCAGGTTAGACGTGCTGACAAAGCAGACACCCCGGCAGGAGGGAATTGGGTTGGCGAGACGGACAGGCGGGCTAGTCTCTCACTTCGATGGGAACCTGCAACAGTATCCCAACTTTAGAGCCGACGTACTGTGCGCACTGCAACTGCTGCATAAAGACTTTAGAGATGAACAAGAGAGAGTGGGGTTCATCATGTCCCATCTGCATGGGGATGCGAAAGCATGGCTACGCAATTTATGGAGAGATAATGATCCGGCGCTCCAGAATGCGGATGCCTTTATTAAAGCGATGGATGGGTGCTTTTTATCAAGTATTGACGTGGATCTTGCACGGAAGGAGGTGCATGGGCTGAGACAAGGGAGGGCCAGCGTCAGGCAGTATCATGCCCACTTTTTCGCCTTGGTCAGTGCCCTGGAATGGGACAGAGATTCGGCGCCTGTAAGAGACCTCTTTTGGGAGGGGCTGCACAACTCGATTAAAGATGAGATCGCGAGGGGGGAGAGACCCCGAACCACCCAGGAGGTCGTTCAGAGGGCACTGGCAGTGGGGGTGAGGCTGGAAGGACGTCCGTGGAGCAAGGACGAAGGGCGTGGAGGGCGCGAACCAGCCGGGGGCCCCTCCTTCCTTCCCAGAGAAGCAGCGCGGGCGCAATCCACGCCTCCGCCAGGAGGAGGAGCCGAACCTATGGAGGTTGGAGGTGCAAGGGCTCAGTCAGCAACCAGAGCCCTAGCACCGGCAGCAGTGAAAGCGAAGCCTCCTAGAGGGAACAGGAAGTGTTACGTCTGTGAGGAACCAGGGCATATGGCAAAAGAGTGTCCCCAGAGGCCCCACAAGCTCACTGCAGCCTCAGCAATGGTGACTGCAGCAACGCAGCAAGGAGGAACACAGCAGGGAAACGAAGCAGTCTGGCTGGAGGAAGAGGCCCTGGGGCCCAGCCAGACGTGTTAGTGACGCAGTCCCCAGAGATTTTACAGCCCGTGAACCCCCTCCCGCCCAAACCAGTAGTGAGGCTCACAGCATCTCTCCAGCTGCCCAATGGAATCACCATAGACGTGCCAATCACCATTGACTCAGGCAGCAATGCGGACTTTATAGGGCAGGACTTTGTCGACAGGCACGCTGTGCAGTTGCTGCCGGCCACACTGCCCCTGCAGGTTGTCACGGTGGATGGCAGGGAGCTGCTCGGGGGGCAAGTGGTGAAGCAGACGCCACCAATGGTGATGCGACTTGGGAATCACAGAGAAATCATCAGCTTCAACGTCACTCAACTATCTGACACGCCCGTTGTATTGGGCATGAGTTGGCTGGACAAGCACAGCCCAACGATGGCTTGGTACCAGAGGCAGCTGACCTTCGGCTCTTCCTTTTGTGCTGAACACTGCATCGTGCCCAGGCAGGAAGGAGAGGAAGAGGAGTCACAGCTGCTGCTAGGCACGCTGCAAGCGATTCCCCACAAGTACGCTGAATTTTTGGAAGTTTTCTGCGAGAAGGAGGCAGACAGGCTACCCCCTCACAGACCATATGACTGCAAAATTGACCTGCTGCCGGGGGCGGCGCTGCCTAAAGGGAGACTGTATTCCATGTCAGAGGACGAACTGCAAGAACTCAAGGAGTTCATTGATCATAATTTGCAGCGCGGCTTCATCCGGGAGTCCAAGGCAGTGGGGGGCAGTCCCGTATTCTTTGTTAAGAAGCGGGACACGCCCCAAAAGAGACTCGTAGTGGATTACAGGATTTTGAACAGTGTGACTAGGCCATCGGACTTCCCCATGCCCCGAATTGACGACCTCCTCGCAAAGGTACGGAAGGGCAGAGTGTTCACCAAGTTGGACCTGCGGGGGGCGTACAACCTCATTCGCATGCGGGAGGGTGATGAGTGGAAGACAGCCATGTTCACGCCACTGGGGACCTACGAATATAGAGTTATGCCTTTTGGATTGCAAAATGGCTCCCACGTTTTTCAAGCATTTATGCATCACGTGTTGGCGGGACTTCTCTACAAGACGTGCGTCTGTTTCTTAGATGACATCCTGATCTTTTCGGAGTCGCAGCAGGAGCATGACAAACACGTCAAGGAAGTGCTGAGCAGGCTAAAGCAACATAGGCTCTACGCCAAGCTGGAGAAGTGCCAATTTGACGTGCCGGAGGTGGATTTTCTGGGCTACAAGCTGTCTGACAAGGGGCTCGCCATGGACAGCGCCAAGGTTCGAGCGGTGTTGGATTGGAAGAGCCCGCGCAACCGGAAGGAGGTCCAACGGTTTGTCGGCTTTGCGAACTTCTATCGCAAGTTTATCAAGGGCTTCGCGATGCAGACGGCGGCCATCACTGACACGCTTAGCTCCAAGAAAAAGAAGTTCATTTGGACAGAGCAGGCGGAGCAGTCCTTTCAGGCACTCAAGCGTCTCTTCGCGTCGGAAGAGCAGCTGCTTCATGTCAACCCCAGCAAGCCGATGAGGGTGGAGACAGACGCTTCGGACAGAGCCGTGGGGGCGGTCCTGCTGCAGAAAGACCCGCAGGGGGTGTGGCGCCCGGGAGCGTTTTACTCCAGGAAGCTCAGCAAGTCCGAGCAGAACTACACCATCTGGGACAGGGAGTTGCTGGCCATTCACGCAGCGTTCAAGGCGTGGAGGCACTTTCTGATCGGCGCCAAGCACACGGTGCAGGTTTGCACGGACCACAAGAATCTAGAGCACTGGCGCACGGCACAGTTCCTGAACCAGAGGCAGATACGTTGGGCTGAGTTCTTTGCGAACTTCGACTTCCGAATAGAGTATGTCCCGGGGGACACCAACATCATGGCAGACGCTCTCTCCCGTAAGCCACAGTATCTGGAGGACGCAACGCCAGCGGCAGCCATGCACATCTTCGCACCGACAGTGTGGGCGTGCGCCGCGGCGACCGTGGACCTAGAGGCGGTGCGACGAGCGTTGCAGGGGGACTCCTTCGCACAAGCAAAGATGGCAGAGGTGCAAAGGGGCAAGGCAGCGGCCGACGGTTTCCAGCTAAGAGATGGATTGCTCATCCGTAAAGGGGCCATCTACGTGCCGGGAGACGAACTTCGAGCCAAGGTGCTGCAGCAGCTGCACGACGCGCCCACGGCCGGGCACTTTGGCAAGGAGAAGACGGTGGAATTAGTAGCCAGGGATTTCTGGTGGCCTGGAATGAGAGGGGAGGTCGCAGACTACGTGGCGAGGTGTGACACCTGCCAGAGGGCCAAACCGGTGCACAAACCGCCGGCCGGACTGTTGGAACCGCTGCAAACTCCGGTCGAACCTTGGGAAAGGGTGGCCCTGGACTTTGTCACGGATCTGCCCAGCTCAAGGGGCAAGACGGCAGTGCTGGTGGTGGTGGACCTGTTTTCCAAGATGGCGCATTTCATTCCGTGTGCTAAGGTGGCCACGGCGGAGCAAACCGCCAAACTGTTCATAGACCACGTGTTCAAGGTTCACGGTCTGCCACGGTCTATTCTGTCCGACCGGGGGCGGCAGTTCATCTCGAATTTCTGGCAGAAGCTGATGGGCTTCCTGAACGTCAAGATCAACCTGGCGTCGGCGAGACACCCGCAGACCAACGGGCAAGCGGAGCGGGTCAATGCCATCATGCAGCAGTACCTGAGATGTTATGCAAATCAACAGCCTGCGACGTGGGTGGATTACCTGCCGCTTGCCGAGTTCGCCTACAACAACACGAAGCACGTGTCCACGGGGGTCACGCCGTTCTTCGCCAACAACGGGAGGCACCCCAGAACCTTCCCGGGACTGGAAAGAATGGGGGAGGGGGAGCCGCAGACAGCAGATGCGTTCGCGTCGGAGCTGCAGGAAGTCCACGATCAGCTGAGGCGCCACCTGGAGCTGGCCAAGCACGCATACAAGGTACAAGCAGACAAGCACAGAAGGGTTGGAGAAGAGCTCCACGTGGGAGACTGGGTTTGGTTAGCAGCCCACGCAGTGCCGGCCAGGTCGTTGGCCAAGAAGAAACTAGGGCATAAACAACTGGGGCCCTACCAAGTCGAAGAGCAGGTCAACCCGGTAGCTTTCAGACTGGCACTTCCGGAGGGTTCCAGAATGCATCCGGTATTCCACAGATCGGTGCTCACTCCCTACAAGGCACCGCACAGGTTCCAGGAACCCGGAACGGCGCCGAGTCCGGCCAGAGACAGAACAGGGCACGCGGGAGTGGCACAGAAGGAGCGCATCAACGAAGTCACGGAGATTTTGGACTCCAGATGGGGGGAAGAGGGGGTAGAATACTTTCTCGCCAAGGAGGGCACCCCGGCCAGTGCGAACAGCTGGGTGCCGGGCTACGCCCTAGACGAACCTCTGCTCAAAGACGAGTTTCATGCCCTCTTCCCACATAGACCTATGCCAGCAGACTTTTTCGACGACTGGCTTTTCACGCCCACGCTTTCGGCCAGCACGTTCCGGGGGTTCGACTCGGACGAGGAACCGACACGAGACGTCCGTTCCCCGGAGGGGTCACCCTCGGGATCCGCCTCAGAACCCTCGTATTGGTGGGACGATAGGCCAGAGGAGCAGTTCCGCAGAAAGTGGCTGGAATGCTCAGGACGAGCAACGCCGCCAGGAGGAAGGGAGGGAGAGACGGACATGGACATTTTCGGGGACGACCCGGGTTTCGAGCACGGCGGCACAGAGATGGAAGCGGAGGTGACCGTCGTCGACGAGAGCAGGGAGGAAGACCCGGGAGAGTTCAGATGGAGGCCCGCCACGGGAAGCGACCGATATCCGACGTTCGTCCCTTTGCAACAGCAGCCCCCAGCTCCAGCACCGGAAGGAGGGGAGGGGGGAATGGGGGGCTTCGAGGGGGGGATGGATGTCAGGGGTTTAGGAGCAGAGGCACGGGCAAGGGAGGAAACAGAGAGCGAAGGGGAGGAGGCAGAAGAAAAGATGAGTGATGACGACGACCCGAGATCTCCTAGTCTTTCTAGTGAATCAGAGGATTCACAGAAAGGAGCACCAGTGGCCAGGGCAAGGGGGGCACCCCAGGAAGATAGAGCCAGAGGGGACTCAGGGGGGAGCAGCTGGAAATCGGGACCAGCGTCACCGCCAGGAAGCAGGGAAGAGGAAGGGAGCCAGGGGGGAAGCGCTGGCAGCTCACCACAGGAGGGAGGGCATGAGTCAGGAGTGGCCACACCTCCATCGGGGAGCGAAGAAACGGTTAAGAGGAAAGTGGAAGGTTGGGCGCGCGCGCCAAGTTCAAATGCAGAGGAAGGTGGCGCAGTAAGCAGCCCCGAAAGGGAACCAGGTCCTAAAGCCCGGCGCAAGGAGGCAGGAGGGTCCGGGTCAGCGTCAGAAGAATCCCGGAAGGAAGAAGCCCCGGGGGGTAGAGGGACCCAGAGGAGGACAGTCAGGCGGAAAAGGTGGAGCAAGGCTAGGATATTAAGTTGGTGCACACGGGGCGGAGACTCAGACGGAGCTTCGCCGATCTAGCTACTAGACGTAGAGTTTGCGCGCAGCAGCGTGAGAATGGAAACTGTAATTCAATAAAGACTTTTACTTAATGATCGCTGGCTAGCGTGATCCTCTGTGAGCTAGGATCTTCAAGCAGCTCTGACAATATTATATAGAATAACTATTTAATGCCCCTGTATCTGAGTACTGAACAGAAGAAGAAAAATACAGGAAGTTCTACATTCTCCATGTTTTAGTTGATGCCTGTTTTCTATGTGAAATTGATGTCACACAAGCATATGTTTGACATGCAATACTTCTGTACTTTGGGAGACAAATGAAAAGTTTTTAAAAAGGGGAAAAGTTAGAAAGACACATTAAAAACTTTCACGAATCATATGACAACACAAGTTGCTTTTGTAATGACTTAACAATGATTTCAGCAACGCTTGAAATGGATATAACTGTAAAACCCATTATAGCTCACCTTAAGTTAAGAAATGTAGTTTGATGCTGCACCAAACATGCAGACTTCTTGACACCATGCAACTGCTGACACGCAGTGCAGTCCAGAGGACGTTAAGTAAGCACTATTAAGCTCCACTGACATCTTAGCACTCAGTTGAGCACACTTAATTCCCATTGATTTCCCAATTGACTTGATTATATGTAACTTTCCCTAGAATTGTGACAATTTTTGTCTGAATTTTCAGTACTGAGGATCATCAAGCCAGGTTAGGTACAATTCGCGTGAAGCTGTGTGCATCAGAAACCATGCTACTACATGTCTCATTCCTAGCCTGGAAATCTTTTTTCAAGAGCAAAGCATTTTTTTAAAAAAGTGGGGTGAGGAATAAGAACAGCAAAACACTACAGTGACATCACAAAGTCCCCAGTCTGCACAGCACTCTGCAGCTAAACACAGCTGGGCTTTGCTAAGATTTGGTGGTATGAAGCATATTTGTGGCTATTTATAGGCTAATTATCTTTCTTTTTTTTTTTTTAGTGGGTTGGAATGTCCTGAAGAAAAATTTCATTTCCTCATCACACTTTACGCTATTCATAAAAATATATGTTTGTTTTTTTTTTAAATTGGGCAAAGTGGTCATACCTGCTCCCTTTCGAGAACTTCGGTGAGCATTACAATTGTGTGGCATTTCCATTCCCACACCATTCGCCAGAAGTCTTCCACAGTGTGAGGAAGAGGTCCTTGTGTTGCAATGAAGTAATCCTTCTGGCGATAGCCCTTCACAGTAAAAAAAATACATGCAACGATTACCTGATGCCTCGGTGATTTCAATTTTTTAACTCCAGGCAACCTAAAAGTGATTCTAGACTAACTAGAAATATCAGAAATATTAGAACAAACTATTCTTTTCAGAAAGCTCCAGAATGAGCCACAAATCCAGAAAACTGTAGTTAGTCCCTTACATACAATGGAAGAAGAGGGAAACCAGTTCAGGAATAGAAAAACACAAGATTTATATTGCATTGCATTGCATTGCATTGCATTGCATTGCATTGCATTGCATTGCATTGCATTGCAATCATGAACGAATTCCTATGCCCCACAAATAACCCAGAGATGCATTTTAAATAAAAGAACACATTCTACTAAAAACATGCTGATTCCTGGACCGTCCGCAGGCCGGATTGAGAAGGCAATTGGGTCACATCTGGCCCACAGGCCTCAGGTCGCCTACCCCTGCTCTAACCCCTACACCACACCAGCTGCCATTCATGATCTGAATTCAGGCAATAATCTCAGGTGGCTGCCTCATGTGGGCATGATGAACTGATACTCCACCTGGCCCCCTGGCTGCCAAGTCAGCCCTGAAGAAGCCTTGCATGGTTGTGTTTACTGCTGCCACCCATGTGAGACTTCTGTGAGGCCTCTGAGAACGGGCAAATGGGGTCCTTCAGAGTGAGAGAGGGAGCCAGGTGCTTCTCACCACCCACCTCCTGCGAGACAGACTTTCATGCAAGCCCTGTAGGCGCACGCACACACACACACACACACACACCCACACCCACACACACCACAAGAGAGAAAAAGCCAATGGACAATCCACCAGGTGTCTGAAAATGTAATTAGGTGGCACTGGAAAGACTGTGGGAATTTAACCGGGTTCATTAACTGACTTATTAAGCTTCCCTTGAGGACTGTATTAAAGTATTAGAAAATAAAATAAAAATCTAAGGGTCAAGAGAAAAAAGATGGCAGTGTGTATATAGAGATGAACCCTACGACTGAGACCATGAAGGAGTAAATACTGTTCAGGCAGCTGAACTGTATTTGGAAGAAGTGGAGAAGAGGAAAATTCTTATTTGATAGCTAGAAAATGCTTCGCTGCAGGTGGGGACCTCAATTTCTGTTTTCTCTTAAGGAACAAGGAGAGCAGGGAGGTTTGTCTCTCTCTGTTGACATTTTAAGTGCAAAGCCATACTTTTTATGATGTTGATAATTTGATTCTTTTTGAAAATTCTCAAGTTACTCTTCAATATAGCTCATGTGGTAATGATAAAGGCACATGTGCAACCATGTTGCCTGCTAGTCGAAAACAAAGTTGACTGCTGAAAAGACTTGTAAAAATCAGTACTACACATATTCCACATACACAGAAACACTTACGTCTATGAAGGAAGCATTGATATAATCCGTATACTCCTGACCTCTTTTCATTGAAAGAATCACTCTGTTAAAGTCATCTAAAATACAAAAACACCACATATTAGGTTTCTTAGAATACTTAGCATTTTATAGTCAATAATACAATAAAGATATGAAGCTTCAGGCTTTCGTAGAATCAAGTTTACGATATATCTTTGTACTTCAGCCTAGCAGTGCCACCTGCTGTTGAATGTGTAACATAACCGTACACTACTAATTTGGATAAATACAAGTATTTCGGTTTTTACAAAGAGGAAAATTAGTATCTTACATGGGATGATTTGGATAACTCTGGCTTTCTTCATATTTGCGGGCAGATTACCAGTTCTCATGTTTTCTTTCATTATTCGAACATTTGTTAATTTCTACAGCAAAAAGAGAAATTGGGCTAGGACTTTGTAGATTACTGTATAAAAACACAGAATACCAAAAATGGCTAACAGGTACACATCAAAATTTCATGATATTCTGTTCCTTTTAGAGATTTCTAGTTGATTCACCTGATCCCAAACCACATAAACCTTCACCTGTGTTCTTTTATGTTACACCTATATGGAAAGCAATTTTTTAAAACCTGGAAACTAAGACACACTGCTTTTGTTTTCTGCAGGCAAGGTATGTAGCTAGAAAGAGTGATATGTACAGTTCAATTTCTAGTAGCTTGTATGTATTACTTGTTTCTAGGTTAGATTACTGCAATGTGTTATACATGGGGCTGCCTCTGAAGACAGTTTGGAAACTTCAGCTGATGTAAAATTCAGTTGCCAAGTTCTCACTGGGGCAAGACAAGCTGAGCATATAGCGCTAATCCTTGCCCAACAGCACTTGCTGCCAATTGGTTTCTAGGCCCATTTTAAAATGTTGGTGCTGACCTATGAAGCCTTAAGCGGCTCAGGACCTCAGGACCTTAAGGACCGCCTCTCCCTATATGGACCTACCCAGCCCCTGTGTTTGGAGGGCCTTTTCTTTGTCCCTCCCCTCCCCAAAAGGTTCAGAGGCTCACAACATGAGAACAGGCCTTTTTTGTGGTGGCTCCCCATTTGTGAAAAGCTCTCCCCAGAGAGGCTTGCTTGGTGCCATCGTTACATGTCTTTAGGTACC